>NC_056741.1:1043875129-1043955129 GCF_019279795.1 Protopterus annectens
TTAACCTAAATTCTTGCTTGCATAGTTTCATTTAAGGGCAACAAAATAACAGCAGAATTCCAGTCACTGAAAGGGAGAACACAGATATCTCTGTAAATGAATGCAGCATTTGATCAATAGGACACAGTCAGGAATTCCATAGTAAAAGGGAAAAATGGTCCTGTTATGTTGCTATATCTCATCTGCATATATATATATATATATATATATATATATATATATATATATATATATATATATACATATACGGTTATACTTCAGAAGATCGAACGGCTGAAATATCGAAGACCATATGGTCGAGACCATATGATTGATATTTCAGATCAATCGTCTGAAATTGTAAAAAAAAAAAAATAAAAAAAAAATAAAAAAACAAATAAAAGAAGACATTACTGCAGGGGGGCAAGCCCCCCTACACCCCTCACTCCCCTACTTAAATATACCAACTCCGAGATCGCACTACAGCAGAGAATAGGAACATTTCCCGTTCTGCTCTGTATTGTTAGTGTAGCACGATCTCGGAGTTGGTATATTTAAGTAGGGGGTGTGGGGGGGCACAGCCCCCTACATGGGGGGGTGCAGGGAGGCTTGCCTCCCTGCAGTAATGTCTTCTTTTGTTTTTTTTTGTTTTTTTTTTTACAATTTCAGAAGATCGAGCTTCTGAAATATCGATGATATGGTCTGGAGCATATGGTCTTTGATATTTCTGCCGTTCGATCTTCTGAAGTGTAACCATATAGACATATATATGGGTTCACTTTATAACCTCGAAATCCTGAAATATCGAATTTCAGAATCTCGAGATCATAAAGCCAAACTCCCAAAACATCGAAACCCCAGAAGCGCGAAATTCAAAATTGCGACTTCTATACTAACCATACACTACACACATACACATACATACACCTTCCTTCCCACACACAAACACACGAACCTACCCTGCACCCCCCTACTTAAATAGACTAACTCCAAGGTCGCACTACACAAACACAAGAAAACATGACTACACAAGCTGCATTCCCCTCGCCCACACACATCACAGTAACAAAACACACTGACACACACTAAAGCCCTTACCCAAAACCCTTAGAACATAAACACTTACCTGAATCTCCAGCTATCCATTAACACAGCGCAACACCAGAACTGCTAATTCAACATTTCTGAACTTTGAGATTTTGTGCTTCTGAGGGTTTCACTATTGTGGGCTTTCGACTTTATGATATCGTGATTCTGAAATTCAATATTTCAGAATTCCGAGATTATAATGTGAACCCGTATATATATATATATATATATATATATATATATATATATATATATATATATATATATATATATACACACACACACACACACACACACACACACACACACACACACATATGTATACACACACACAGACACACATATATATATATATATATATATATATATATACTTTTTTTTTTACAGAATATGGACTCATATTCTGTTGGTTAGCAAAATTAATGATTCTGAAAAGTTTTTAAAATGTATGATTGTAATGTTTTTAGGTTAATATGTGATAATAGTGAATATGAGCTTTTAGGCATACATTTGTGTGTATTAAGGATAGCTTTTCTTTAAGAATTGATTAGTAGTTAGGATGATAGGCTGGCTGAGGCATGTGATCTTAATAGTACTCCCTTTTTAAACTGTGAGAAGAATGACTTTTTTTATGTACTGATGAAGGGTGTTGACCCGAAAGCTTTGCAATAAAGGATTTGGCGTGTATAGTATTGGTTTACTAAATTAATGATTTCAGGGTAGAGGAAATGAAATAGAAATGGTAGTGCAGCCTTCTAGACTTGAAAGAATGCAAAGGTATTATTGTATACAAATGGAGTAATATGTTACATGTCAGTTTGTTACTTCATTAGTTGGATTTTGGAGTAATATGTTACATGTTAGTTTGTTACTTCATTAGTTGGATTTTGGAGTAATATGTTACATGTTAGTTTGTTACTTCATTAGTTGGATTTTGGAGTAATATGTTACATGTTAGTTTGCTACTTCATTAGTTGGATTTTGGAGTAATATGTTACATGTTAGTTTGCTACTTTATTCGTTGGATTTACTGTTAGTAGCATTTTGTTTTCCCTTTTCTTTTTTGTTTTTGCTAAACAGGTTTAAAAAATGAATTAGAAAAAAAGCTTTTCAACAACTGAAGTAGGATGCAATAAGATTCACAAGATAAAACACACGGATTTAATTGTAAAATCACTAGATCTCTTATCTTTACTTAGAATAGTATTAATATCTTTCTAAAATAATTTAGATTTATTAAGTATCTATTGTCTATCAAAAAAAAAAAATCTTTGAAATCGTGAAATCACCAGAAATATGACATGTAGGAGACGGCCTACCTTTTCTTGAATGAAGTGTTCTAGCTGTAGCAGTAGATTAGTGCACAGAGGACCTGAGAAGCCAAGCCAATTGCAGCTGAAATACATTGAGAGGGCAGTGTGCACCGCCATAGGTAAGGTGAGTCACCTGACAGGCACTTTTGAGATGTTTTATTAGGCCTTACTATGGGCAACAGGTGATAACAATCTGAACCTTCTACAAAGAGCAGTGCTAGCATAGCCTGTATTCACTGTTCAGCATGTACTGTAATCTTGGTCCCTCCCCTTGCCTTTTCCATGTTACAGGTGCCCCTTTAATCTTGGGTAGGACTGTGACTTCCCTGCAGGTGCTATAGATCTACTTGTACAGTTATTTTGCTCAGCCAGTTAACTAATATGCTTCCTTGCCACATCCTTTGTCTGCATCTGGTATGGTGGGCCACCTTGCTAATGTGCATTCTCAATGTCCTAGTCTATTGTGTCCTCTGTCACATCCACGTTCACCTCCTGCAGGGAAAAAGTGTCATGTTTGTAGGAACCAGAAGGGGGCTGTGCAAATAGAATAGTATGTGACAATATGTGTAGCAGGACCAGGACGACAGGCTGCATATGGAGGCAGGCCTGAGGTTATACAGTGAGACTGGTGGCATGGACAGCTACCATGGCTGGGAGGCAGTTTGCATTCATAAGGAGGATTGCAGTAGGCCCAGTGGTAAGCTCTTAGAGACAGCCTACTAAGACTGCACATTACAGATGTGAAAATAAGCATAGCTGTATATACACATTTGTGTACAGTGTTTTGCTTTATCAGTATGCTGTTGATTGTTGTATTTATTGAATGTATGGTGTATGTATCTTATGTATGTGTCTTTGCATACTATGTTTTATATGTTTTACCCATGTTTTTCACAAATATTAAAGTGTGGGCTACTGTGTTGTATATCTCAATACCACAGAGTTCAGGATGTGGGTTCTGGTCCTCCTTCATGTTCTCGCTTTACCTATGCAGATAAGTCTGAGTATGCTATGGGCACCACTGTGCTGGATGCTGGTTATGTAGTTGTACATGTCTTCTGTACCTCTGTACCCTCCTGTTATACACCCCATGTAATTCCTGATATACATTCCCATGTCATTTCTGTTAATACATTCCCATGTCATTCCTGTTATACATTTCCATGTCATTCCTGTTCATACGCCCCATGTCATTCCTGTTATACATTTCCATGTCATTCCTGTTAATACATCCCCATGTCATCCTGTTATACATTTCCATGTCATTCCTTTTCATACAGCCCCATGTCATTCCTGTTATACATTTACATGTCATTTCTGTTAATACATTCCCATGTCATTCCTGTTATACATTTCCATGTCATTCCTGTTATACATTTACATGTCATTTCTGTTAATACATTCCCATGTTATTCCTGTTATACATTTCCATGTCATTCCTGTTCATACGGCCCCATGTCATTCCTGTTATACATTTCCATGTCATTCCTGTTAATACATCCCCATGTCATCCTGTTATACATTTCCATTTCATTCCTGTTAATACATTCCCATGTCATTCCTGTTAATACATTCCCATGTCATTCCTGTTATACATTTCCATGTAATTCCTGTTAATACATTCCCATGTCATTCCTGTTAATACATTCCCATGTCATTCCTGTTATACATTTCTATGTCATTCCCTTTATATATTCCCATATCATTCCCGTTATGCATTCCCATCTCATTCATTTTATAATCCCCGTATCATGGAGGCTTGCATTTTACAACAATAACTCTGCACATGTGTGTACCTGCTATCTCCCCAGACTTATGGTTGTATTATCTGTTTCCCATGAGTGGATGTTGCATTTCATCTCTGTATTCAGACATGATAGTATGCTGACAACACATTACAGAAAGGATCATAGGTTGCCTTATCGGGTCTATATTATATTATCGCACGTTTAGAAAAGCGAATGATAAAGAATCGACCCCATGTAAGAGAAAGCTTACAATGTCTAAACCTCAGAACAGCGATTTTTTTCCAAGGGAAAAAAATTGCTGTTCCGAAATAAAAAAAATATATATATACTTTAAAACATTACATAATGTGGGGGGCTTTTCCCCCACACCCCCCCTACTTAAATATACCAATTCCAAGATTGCACTACAGTGCCGAAAACTGCAAAGTAATGAAAGCAGCCAAGCGAATTCTTTCCAAGGGAAAGAATTTGCTGAAAAGCCACTTCATTATTTTGCCTTTTTGCTCTTGTCAGTCGATCAAGACGCATTCGACAAACTGCATCTGCAATCTGGTAATAGGAACCTGCCTTATCCACAGACTTCCTTCATCATACCTATCCCTGTTTTTGGACTGTTTTGCACACTCTTCTCTGCTGCTTGTATACTATCTGGCTGTGCGTGTTCCGTCTTGTATGATGATCCTTCATACACTTTGTTCTCCACAGTGTACTTCTGTTTGTATGGTTACACACACACTTAGCATGCATTCAGTGCAATACTTACATATAGTGTGATTACATGTTTAGGGCATTGTGCACTTGGGTGTCTATACTTCCTGCACAGATATTCACAGCAGGCTTGGTGCAAAGACTGATATCTGTAAACCTGTCACCGAACTGCACATTTTATGTCTTTCGACTACTCTTCTCACTTAGCTCGAGTATGCATTGCAGACTATTGTTTATGAAGGTGGCAGCATTAGTTTATCTATTTAGATTCATAGGTTCATGGGTATGTAATAGGCTAATGACAATGGGGCCTTTTTAAGCCTAGCCATGCATCCCAAATCTCTGACAAGTTCTGGTACCCTTGGTAAGTGTAAGCAGGGGTTTGGGAGATGAAGAATTTACAAGCAGGGGCCTAGGAGATGGACCATTTATAGGCTGCTTATTTCCATTAGAGACATAGGTGCAAAGCCAGGGATGAATTTTCTGTTCCCCCTTCCAATTGCCAAAATTACACTTGAATTGGATTATGGAAGAACTGTGCTTCACCTGAATGGGGAGCCTGTTCCAGAGAAGGGGTAGTTTCTAGGATACATAACTTTCTCTCCAGAAGGTCCTATTTATATCAGAGACAAGGCTTAAGTCTTTAGAATGGGTAATTATAGTGCTGATTTTTATAAGGGTGAGTCATACTGAGCCAAACTTTAATTTACCTGAGCAATTCAGAAAATAAATACAACTTTATACTGCAAATGTAATAACAATTTAGAGGTATTAATTTCTTAAGCAAAATGTCTTTGTGTGGTGGGTAGAAGCTAGATTAGACAGAGAATACCTGTGCGGACATAAGGAGCACATTCAGATTCCATTCAGTCAACATCAGCAGGACAGGATTAAATCCTGGTCCTAAGAGCTGAGAGATAACACTATTTGGCTCACCACTGTGCTGGTTAAATTTAGCTACAATCACATGGATGGGATAACACAATATGATTGGATGATGAGACAGAAAAAAACGTTTACAAACTGTTAATTGTCTATACATGGGTGTTAAGGCTGGATGATAAGGTATCAACACACTTGTGATTTCTTCATTCAGTTGTGATCATAAATGACTGAATGACCCTGAAGGCAGAAAAATATATTAAAACCAATAAAAACACAAAAAATGTGTTTTTGCACAGGGAAAGCCAACTTGCACCTCAAATTTGTTGTGGTGGGGGGCAGTGGCGGCTGGTGACTTCAAATTAAAGGAGGGCTGCAGGAGACAGCTGAATGGGTGGGGCCAATGGGAAGGGGTGTGGTCAACTAGAAAGAGGTGGGGCTATGCTCAAAACCACAACAGCTGGAACTTTAATTAAATACGCTGCCCTGGGTGCCAAACAGTCATTACGAGAGTTCAATCAAGACAAAATGAAGTGTAGAAGAAAAAAATATTTCAATGCATTGGCTACATGACAACTTACTTAATATCCAGATGGAAACAGGTTGTGAGGCATGAAAAAATAAATACATTACTGGAATGCCAGTCAAAATCAAGTATAAAAAACAAGCAGCACTCAACTCAAACCACTACTCCTTGCACTGCAGTTCTAATTATAATTTATATTCAGCTTTATAAAATTACCAAGTAACATGCTGAAAGTAGCAATCTCTGTGATACCCCCACTTGTAAAAATGTTTCTTATCCAAAAAAGACCTGCTGCCTGATACAACTATCTACTTGTTTCATGGGGAAGACATGATCAAAGTAAAAAATGAACAACAAACAAGAAACAAGCTCAAGATAAATTGCTTAAAGGATTCCTGCACAAGTTATGGACCACATGTGATAGATTGGCGTTCTGTTTATTTTACGGGTAAGCCTGCAAGTCTCCAACAAAAGATGACTGCAAGTCTCCAATAAATATAATGAGCTTCTGAAAATATTGTAATCCTGTCCTTTTATTACAAATACTGTCATATGCATTTCAGTACCCAAGGCTTATACATTATCTAGTTATGTAAATATTCTCTGCATGGCAACAACGAAAAGCCTTTCAATGCTGGTAATTCTTTAACAGTATGCTTATTAAAGCTTACTTGCATCTTACAATCTCCGACAAGCTTACATCTTACAATCTCCGACAAGCTTACCTGATGCTCATTAAATCATTGCTACTTAAACAGAGCAACAGGGCACTGTGACAGCATGCATTTCCTGAATAAGAAGAAGCATAAATCAACTGTATAAAAATCTGACAGAAAACCAGAACATTCTGCAAAATCAAGGACAGATGAAAAGCCACGGTTGTACTTGTGGTCTACCTTGGATGGGGGAATACTCTGCACATTTACACTGCATAACTGCTCCTTGCCTTCCTTGGACACATCCAGAGCCACTACAATGGGGAGTGGGATGCAACAAGTATGTGATAATTTGAAATGTCTCTGGCTGACAGTGATGGCTCTGGCACTCATACCTCTCAACTTCAGAGCAAGAAATCTGGACAAAGCCATACATAGAACTAGAAGTGGGACACAGGCCCAAAAATAAGGACAATTTTTAAATATTGCTCTTATTAACTTAGATAATAGAACAGTAGTAGATCTTGCATTAGTACGAATTTTCTGAAGGGTATAAAATCTGAAATTCAAATGTCTGCCATTATTTGCTAACTTCAGTCTTTAATGACTTGCCACTAATTTGCCAGAAAACCACAATTTTATGAAAAACAGACCAAACATGTGATGCAAAAATATAAAGTTGCCACACAATACAGCTGGGAACCTGTCAAAAAAGGGACACCTTTTTAATATTAACACTGTTAACTTGAGCAGCTAACAAAATAAGAGCATCTACATGCATTTCTGAAATAAAAGTAATTTAGAACTCTTATCATTACAGTTATATACAATTGTAAACCCTCCACATTTTCTTCCAAAATTGCCATTTTGAGGAGGGATTATTAGGGGAGAGCAACATTTTGAGCCAAACTTGGGGACAATTGAGAGGTTTGGATATTTCTAATTCTACAAAGCGATTTGCACATACCCCTTAACCTCTTAATGCAGGAAATCTGGACAAGGCCAAATATATTGGGGGAACATACAAACACTACTAAGAATTGCTCTTGTATAAACTTAAGACAGTTGATAGAATAAGGTCTTACATTACCATGCATTTTTCTGAAGGTTATGATGTCTGAAACTCAATGTCTGTCATTTAGTGACTTCATTCCTAAATGATTTGCTGGAAAACCACAAATTTTATGAGGAACAAACCAAAAATAAGAAGCAAATATCTATTCATTCTGATAAAATATGGACAACTGAGAGGTATAGTTCAACTGAGGCTGTCTGAGTTTACTACCCCCCCCCTCACAAAATCATGGTCGAATGGAGCCTCCCCCCTGCAGCCATTCCAACGTCCCATTCCTTGGTTATTTTACCCCATTTACCATAAACACTGTAATGTGCATACTGCTTTACTTCTGCGATGATTTAGATTTCATTTGAAAGTTTTATTTTGCATTTTAAACACAAACCCTAATAGATATCTGTTAAAGCAATGCAGTCTCACAATGAAAATAGACTTAGCATTAAAACTTCTCTGCCCTTGAAACTCACATGCATTGAAACAGCATTGAAACCCACATTCAAAGAAAAAACATAACTCACATGCATTGAAACAGCATTGAAACCCACATTCAAAGAAAATACATTTTGCCAGTGGCAGATAAAGATTAACTCTGGGCTGTTTTTAAAATCATAGGCCCCTTGAACATAAAACATACACATGCTCTTTGATACACCTTCCTGACTGTATTACATTATATTCCTTGTACAATACAGTACAGTTGTTAGAGGGCATTTTAAATTTATTGTTTTGAACATTTTTTCAGTAAACAATGAAACAAAATGCATGCACCAATGACAAAACCGCCCAATTCAGAACATTTCCATCATAAAACGTCTACTCAACCTTCTATAGTCCACCAGTATCAGTAAATATGCACAATCTCTGAAGTAGTAAAATCCACATTAAAGAAATCTGTAACTAATAAAGAGGTTGCTGCTAGCAAACAACTTTATATGTCATTGTTTCATCTACAAATAAAGTGCCTGTTGCCCTTGAAGAATAAATTGCCTATGTTGCATGCATTAAAAAATGATAAGCTAGTAATACTGCAATAGGGAATGGATAGCAAACTGATAACAGGTTCATAGTTACTAGGTATCTTTGCCAAAAAGGACTGCAGCATCCACCCCCTTTACAACATCAGCAATGCATCTACCTACTGTGGGAGTAGAACCCACAGCCTTCTGCATCAAAAGCAAGTACACTACCTGTTGTGCTATTAACAATGCAAGTAGACTTAGCATAAGCAGCACTAAACTTTTGTTCCCCTGCAGCTCTCAGCTCCTTGTAAAATCTACACGACACTCAGCTGTATCTTTGAACTTTGCAGCACAAGATATCTGGAAAAAGCCAAAATTTATTGGGGGGGGGGGGGGACAAAGGGCCAAAAACCAGGGACACATTTTAAATATTGCTTGCATAATGTTTGAAAGTTGCTAGAATAAAATGCTGTGTTACCACCATACATTTCATTGCCACATCTTGAACCCAGGGGACCCTGTGCAAAACAGTTGGAGAAACATACCGCTACGCCAAATCAGCCGAAACAGAGGAAGACAAACTTAAATGGCTACTATTTAGTGAATTCAGTTCTCATCATAGCTGTCAACCTCACCTGAAAAAAGCCAATAATGTGGGAATACAGCTGCCAAACATTCAGTGAATTCAGTTCTCACCATAGCTCTCAACCTTAGCACAAAATACCTGGATGAGGCCAATAATGGGGGAATACAGTCCCAAAAATATGGGCAAATTTCAAATATCCATGTTATAAACTTAGACAATTGCTAGAATAAAAGGTTTTGTTTTACCATGTACTTTCTGAAGAATATGAAGTCTGAAATTAAAATGCCTGTTATTTTTAAACATTTGTTAACCAGGAAACTAGTCTGACTTGGAACAAAACAAAGCCAAATTTCAGCAGAGCGAAACACTCCAGTCCAGACACATCTTTGTAAGGGATGGGAGGACATGCAGACTGCACACAGAAGGCACCCCAGCCAAGAATCAAACCATAGAACCTGTAGCTATTAGGCAACAATGCTACCAGTGCACCACTGCACTACAAACCTTTGCAAGGAAATATGAAGATACAGAAACCACAGATTTTATGACGAACAGAACAAATATGAGGCAAAAATCTGCAATTTTTTTACAAGTAGTGGTGGGTAGGGAATTCAGGTCCTTGCCACCTGCATCCAAGGTACAGGGTTCAAGCCTGAGTATTTCCACCCACCACTATGTGTTAACAAGGGCATTATACACATGCACACAAACTCTAAGGTAACATACTACTAGCAAAAGTAGGAATTCTTTGACCTTTTTGCATTCGCTGAAGGTGTTACTGATGAGATGACAAGAACCCTAATTTCTTCACTTTCAAAGGACATCTTGCCTTATAGCATCTTAGGTTTTTGTTACAGTGCCACAGTGTGCCAGTTAGCAGCTTGAGCAAGCAACAGGCAAATGTGCTGTGGGACCTTTGAACCACAGTCAAAGGCCCACAAACCAAATTGGGACACTTCTAGAACACTCTGAATGTATTCTAATTTAAGAAATCACTATAAAACGTTTGGTTCATGGAAAAACTGCTGTGTGTGTGTGTGTGTGTGTGTGTGTGTGTGTGTGTGTGTGTGTGTGTGTGTGTGTGTGTGTGTGTGCAGTAAGATTGCTTTAGGTTATATCAGGAAACATCCCAGGTTCAGATTCTAAGGTCAGCTCCTTGTTCAAGAAACAACACCCCAAAACTCCAGGGACTGAAAAGGCTTGACCTGGCAACTGCTGCTCTTATGAATGTCCTAATAGCAGCCATGTGATTGGCCATTTTATAAAATTACATTATATCCAAGTCCACAGCAATGTAAGGAAAATCAAGATATAAGGACATATGTGGAGACATTAATCTCCTGAGGTGTTGTACAGGTAGCCTGTTGACCTTTCAAACCACATGTGCTTTATAGCTAAGATGCCAACACCCACAGTGACAAAAAAGGTGTGTATTCCCTGACAGTCACAAACTTATTGGGAGCAAGGTTACTACACAAGCAAAGAAGCCCTCAGGAGATGTGAAGTCTAAAGGTGTCAGGCCAGTGGGTAGTAGAAGACTGACAGTATGCAGTTACAACAACGGCTTTTAAGTCCATTTATCAATCACAACATCTGTCACAAAGAAAGTTTAATACCTTCCAACAAATGTAACCACTTGCAGAATGCATAAAAAGACAAGGGAGGCCATGTAAGAGCAGCTTTTGTAAACTGCAGAGGTCCCATGAGATGCAGTCAAACCTGCTGTGGTTTCTGACATCCTTCATGTTCTGATTGTAGTTATTATGTCACTGTGCCTAAGTTTATGTCGGGTTTGCAGTTCTCATCACGGAAGTAAAACGAGAAGGAAAGTATATGAATTCATTTGATGGATTTGCCATTTCATTTTTCTCTGCTACCTTCTGAGCTGTTTTGCATTAGCCATATTGAATGAGTATGAAAACAAGTCACTCCAAATTAAGGTCAGAGCACCAATGTTCAGCAGATCTCATGGCTACATTCCCATTGGGTAACCTGTTGGCTGAGAGGTCAGCCTTGGTACCATTATAATACACTGTTGATGTTGGCAATGCAGTCAGTGTGTACAAAAACAGTTGTGTCTTGTTATAATGTGGAATTTACCAAAATAAACATACTTTGGAAGACAGTGTACACATTATTCCTATGAAAATACAGTTGCAAAGCAAGCAAATATCTAAAGAAGGCTCAGCAGTGTTTCTTAATTTATACATATTTTGAGCTGCTATGTTGCAAAAGAAATGAGATTCATACCAGCAACATAAAGTCAGTATTCAGAATTTGCACTATCATAATGTCAGACAGTACAGAGGCTTAAGGCTATGATCTGTTAACAATTTTAGTCCTATAGTCTTGCATTTTATTGTCTTAACTTGTAAACTGTGTGACTGAGAGCAAGTCATTTAACCAGACAGTGCTCTTGGGTTACCTTTGAAAAGAGAAGCTAGTGACAAGTGGACATACATGATTAGAAAATTAATAAAATATACCTTGCAACATACAATAGTCAACATTACACTACATGGTTTCCCACATATAACTTCTTAATACTTGTTTCGGTCAGCTATAGAAAGCCCAGTAAGGCAGTGCTCTAAGTTTATTAAAAAATAGTAAAGCAATTCTTCTAATGACTGCTTTCTAAAAGAAAATAACCATTCAATTCCTAACCAGTTAAACTCCTCCCATTTTCTTATTATGTGCAGCCACTGGCTTAGACACCCCAGCACCTTTAAAACAAAGTAAATAAAATAGCCATTGTATGCATCTGGTATTTTGTGGGATAAGAGCTTTACTTACCATGGGTTTAACCAGAAATTCGCATTTTGTACTCAAACCTCATAATGTGGCTCCCAACATCCACCTATTTAAAAAAAATGTGTTCGACCTTCAAAATATTGCCCCTATATGCTTCAGAAAGGAGTAAGCTATTTTTATCTGTTTCCGCTTATAATCACAAAAATATTTTAAGAGGTATGTTCCTATCATGTGAGCATAAGTTGTACAGTTCTATGCAAGTAGTGGCATGCTGTACTTGATTAACAACACAACTCATTTATTTCAGTTTATAATTATTCATATGATGCATCTAAGTGATCTATCATCTAACTGACAATATACATACCACCAAGAGAAAGAAGAAAAGCGAACGAAATAGGCCGCCAACGCCAAGCAATAAAAAAATCCAGCACTTAGTCAAATAAATCCTCAAGGCTCAAGTCCACAAACTAAACTGGCTGCAACTGTTTGCTTCTCACCCTTTTTCCAGCACATAAAGCCCGAGAAGAGAGTGAGAACCAATCAGCAGCCATTTAGCCCATCCACGTCATGTACGTGCCTACGGACGTGGCAGTCCGAACCCCTTCCAATTCTATGCGGTTTGGAACCGCATAGACTGCTGGGCATCACCCTGATGCCTTAACTGGCACTCCGGACTGCAGCTCCAAGTAGAAAGAAAAAAAAAAACTTATTTTTTTAAAACCGACGCACTCGACAATGCGCATGCTCATCAGTCGGTGTAAAGCAAGCAGCCGGCTGACAGAGATGAAAGACAGACAGTAAAAATAAAAAAAACAAAAAAGTACTTTTTTTCTTTTTTCCTTTTCTTGCTGAGGGGACTGCAGTCCGGCAGTCCGATGGCACGAGCCGCCCCTGGTGGGGGGGGGGGGGGGCTGCATTTACCACACCACTGCTACCTTTACAAAATAACTATGAGGTCACACCTTCATGGAAAAAAGAGCACTCCTCAGTATACCAGCAATTTGACCTTCTGTGGAAAAACCCAGCACTCACACACTAGTGATCACAAAAATCAATATTAGTCACTAGTGTTTCATAGGCAAGCCTGACTCCTGGGTGTTAATATGTCAGAGTACAGTACTGAGTACCCAGTGCAGATTGTATCACAGATGTCATTCCCCAAAGGGTATGTATGAGTGCAGTAGTTCAAAGTTCCATGTGAATGTGACATATCGGTACACTAAAGAGTGAGAAATTCATATAGCACAAAGGTTAGCGTATAGTATCACGTATGCATATGAATACCACAGTGCATGTAGTGGGTGCGGGTATGTCGTGCTAAGCATTATCTTACAACACATCATTAACATATAGGTCTATTGAGACATGTATGCAACAGTGGGGTCAGCTTACAGTGAAGAAGAAGAACATGCTGGATTCCATTAATATGTATGCAGCAGTGGAGATAGTCTATGGTGAAGCAGAACAGAACATTAAACATTGGACACTTTGACATAAATGCAACAACAGACACATACAAAGCTGAAAACTAATACACTATTGTTCTCTTAGTTCTTACCAACCATCAGCTTCCCACAATCAAACATTTGTTCCAATTATGACCGTGAGCCAATCGCATGTGGCCACCATCTTGTCAGCCATAATGTTTTTTACTTCAATGGCCTTAGCTCTTCTACAGCAGCTGGTCTATGTGCCTGCATATGTGAGTACCTATTTTGCTTCTGTTGTGGGCCTGCACATTCCCCGCACATGATCCATGGAGGTTACCTCAAGAATGAGGCTTGAAAGAGCCAAGTTTGCCCCCAGCCCACATACTCCACCCTGAACACCTCTTTTACAAAAGGTGCTAGCACTGCTGCAGTCCAGACTGCCCCTATAGGATGAATGAGCCAACCTTGACCAATTACCCCCCCAGCTCTTCAAGTGAACAACCACTAATCAGGCTCAGGTTATCTGGATCATAGCCAAGGCTTCATCTCTTTACTTCAGAGAGCCAGACAGATGACTCAGATAGTGAAGAAGAACATACTACTAACAAATGGGACCACACAGACATATATGTAACATGGGAACCATTTTGTGCTCAGGTAAAAGTGTCCAATTGTAAATTTGCTGACACAGTCAACTTCAAGTGTCAAGATATCAAATACCATCTACTTGATGCATGTAGATTGCAGACTTCAGAACAGATAAATGTTATAACTGTTTTGGACAGCCAGATGATATATAGACACTGCAGTGATAAGACATTGTGGAGTACTATCACTATTATCATATACAGATAAATTGATACTGCATGCTGCAGAAAGTCAGCTTACAAGCAGCATAGTGCACAACCATGCAACAGGAAGACTATATTCAGATTACTAGCATATATCTGGGAGTATTAGTAGACTGGCTATAGTTGAATGGTACATTATACAGCCTGGAAATGTTAAATGCCTATGCTTACACATCTTCCACTGTGCAGGACTTCATACAGATCAAAACACATGTGAAGGCCCAAAAGTACACTGAATATGTATAGCATTCCACGAGATGCTACATAATAAAAAATACTACTGAAGTAGCACCACACTGATACAGCAAAACTACAAGTTCAGTGTTTTTGTAGAAGAAACATTATGCAGGTAGAGTTTAGTGTGTGAAGAAAAGTATATACCTTCCTAGGTGCTACAGTAATATAAGGCTAATAATAGGGTTTGGAGGGTGGCCTAATGGTTAAGGTGTTTGCCTTACAAGGGATAATTGGCTAGGCTTAAAATGGCTCTCAAGGGTAGTTAGCTGAGTACTAATCTATAAACACTGGGCATACACTGTGACCTCTTGGCTTCTGTCACATAATATCATGCACGACAGCTACTGCTGTCCCAGCCTTTTGAAAGGTGATGGATACTACTCTGTGCCACAGTAGGGTTAGTAGGACATTCTATCAATTTATGCTTAAACAGACTCATTTATGGCTGATTGTGCACATAACCTGTAATTCTGATATGCTAATATACAATTATATCCTGCGAACCCAAGAGACTGATACAGTGATCTTTTATGTACAGTAATGAGCACATGAATGCACAGAGAGTGCTGCAAAACAAATTTGTAATGTATGTGAAATTTTAGATATGTTTTTAATATAAATCTTACAAAAATTAGTTTTCCAAATGAAAATTATGTTTTCTGAAAAATAGCTAAAAGAGGTCAATGTCTTCCTAGAAGGATTTAATTACATATTATCTTATACATAATAGATTTTGAATCTGATGACTGTCACTATGAGTGTAATGAATAGCATGCATATTATTTTCAAGTACTTATGGCTGATGACACAGTAGACCACGGTGGTGGTGCTGCGGTAGCGTTGTTGCCTCACAGCAAGACGTTGTCCCGTTCGATTCTCAGCTAGAGCGTCTTCTGTGGAGATATGCATAAATGAGCGTACCTTCGTTGAAGGTTGTGCGTTAGGGCCAGCAACTCAGCATGTAAAAATCAACTGCCAATCATTAGCGGCCAGAGTTCTGCTGTGGTGACCCCTAACCGGGAAAAGCCGAAAGACACAAGACATGGCTGATGACACAGTCATGTAAAAAAAAATGGCTTTACTTCCCTGGGATCAAAATATTTATCCACAGGCAAGTTGAATTAATACTTTTGTTTAATTTGGATTCGCAGAACTGTTGCATTTGAATGAAGTGCCATTTGGTTAAATATTGTTGATATGCTACTTAAGTTGATGACTTTAGGGTTAGAGGTGGATTTGACTTGGTAACTGCTGATGTTTTGGTTTGGGCTATTTGAAATATAGCTGGAGTCAGGATTAGGCATGGTTTTGTATTTGGTTAAGGTTTACAGTTGGAGCTATGTATGGCATTAGAGTTATATTTGCGGGTTGGTTTAGGTTTAGGATTAGGATTTGACTGAGGGTTAGGGTTACAGAGTGTGTGTGTGTGTGTGTGTGTGTGTGTGTGTGTGTGTGTGTGTGTGTGTGTGGCTTGCTGTGTTCTGTGAATGGAGTATTGTATCTTAACTTCTTTTACATAATAATGTGCCTATTTCTGTGTATTGCTGTGTTTTGGGTATTTTTGTTGACTATGTATTCTGGCATTGTGGTTTTTGACTTTTTGGGTGTCAGTATTTTGTTTTTGATTATTTGTCTTGGAAAAAAAATTCTTAGACTTCACCTACCTATTGCAGCTATCCAAAACCTCATTGGAAATATAAACAGTTTAGAACTCCTTACTGCTGGACACGCTAACACCTTCATCAAGTTGTGACATTGCATGAAGAAACAGTGAAGAATTTATTTTTGCTCTTTCTGAAATATATGGACATTTGTAAGAGGCAGAAGTACAACATTCCTTTCTATTTCAGCAGAATTAGAATGTATGACAGAGATGGAAAGGTAGAGCCCATCCGTTAAGTAAGAATAATCCCAAGAGATTTAATCTCCATGAGATGAAAATAGTAATATTATAATAACCTTCATAACCAATTTAGGGCCTAATATTTTTAAACTCCTATAGGTGCCATGTTTTACAGTTGAAAAGTGGACACACAATAAACTGGTACACAAACCTACAGTGTTTTTCCAAAAAACATGATGTGCATTTACTGATCACACTTCTGATTCATGATACAGGTCAATCTATCTGTCTCTCCCTGGCTTTCATTAACACCTACACTAAGTGTACACTGTTCTGGGTGAACGGACAACACAAGAATAGCTCCATGTTTAGTTAACGCTTGACAGGCACTGCAATTGTTGTTCACTTATGGCCAACAATTATAAGTTTATTCATCCAACCAGGAATAAAGTTTTTGAGTTTTCCCATTTTGCAGATTGTAGGACAAAGGATGTCATTTATTTAGCTTATTGTATGGCATGTCCAGATTTTTATGTGGGCATGACTCACCACACACTAAGCGAACGAGTAATAGAAGATCTATATGCAATAGAGAAAGGGGATGATACAACTGCATTAGTTAACTATGTCTCTAACAATGACTCCAGGTATAAGTTTAATTTTATGGTGTTAGAACTCATTCATAGAACTCCAAGGTTGGGTAACCTTAGGAATATCATAGAACGCGCTGAAAGTTAATGGATAATTATATTACAAGCTGATAAGTTTTATGTGTTAAATGATAACATTTCCTTAAAACCCTTTCTTCTTAGTAAACCTTTAATCCATTGGTGTACATATATGTTGTGGCCATCTATATTTGGTGTTTTAGATTTGTTTTATACATTTTCCTATAGTGTTATTTTTGTGTATTTTTAATATACTTATTATTATAGATGTCATGTAGTCTGTTTATTATTGTATTCATTATATTAATGTTGTAAATAGTTTAATTTATTGACATAGTGTCAGTGGCGGCTGGTGACTTCAAATCAAAAGGGGGCTGCAGGAGACAGCTGAATGGGTGGGGCCCAATGGGAATGGGTGTGACCAACTAGAAAGGGTTGGAGCTATGCTAAAACCTGCAAAAACTGGTACTTTAATATAATACGGTGCCCTAGGTGGCACTGACAAACCGTCATTTATAAGAGTCCAATCAAGACAAAATGAAGTATAGAAGAAAAACAAATATTTCAATGTGTTGGCTACATGACAGCTTACTTAATATCTAGATGGAAACAAAAAGGTTGCGAGGCATGAAAAAAAAATACTTTTTAAATACATTACTGGAATGCCAGTCAAAATCAAGTATAAAAAACAAGCAGCACTTAACTCAAACCACTTCTCCTTTTACTGCAGTTCTAATTATAATTTATATTCAGCTTTACAAAAGTGCCAAGTAACATGCTGAAAGTAGCAATCTCTATGATACCCCCACTTGTAAAAATGTTTCTTATCCAAAAAAGACCTGCTGCCTGACAACAACTATTTACTTATTTCATGGGGAAAACATGATCAAAGTAAAAAATGAACAGCAAACAAACAAGCTCAAGATAAATTGCTTAAAGGATTACTGCACATGTTATGGACCCCACATGAGAGATTGGCATTCTGTTTAGCTTATGGGTAAAGCCTGCAAAGATGACTGCAAGTCTCCTACAAATGTAAAGAGCTTCTGAAAATACCGTAATCCTGTCCTTTAGTACAAATACCATCATATGCATTTCAATACCTAAGGCTTATACGCTATCTAGTTATGTAAATATTCTCTGCTTGGCAACAACAAAAAGGCTTTCAATGTTGGTAATTCTTTAACAGTATGCTTATAAAAGCTTACTTGCACCTTACAGTCTCAGACAAGCTTACCTGATGGTCATTAAAGCATTGATATTTAAACACAGAGCAACAGGCATTGCAATGACATGCATTTTCTGAATAAGAAGAAGCATAAATCAACAGTATAAAAATGACAGAAAACCAGAACATTCTGCAAAATCAAGGACAGTTAAAAAGCCACTGTAGTACTTGTGTCTACCATGGATGGTGGGATACTCTGTACACTTACACTGCATAGCTGCTCCTTGCCTTGCTTGGACACATCCAGAGTCACTACATGGGGGAGTGGGGTGCAACAAGTATGCCACAATTTGAAGTATCTCTGGCTGATGGTAATGGCCTTGACACATTTGTCATACCTCTCAGCCTCAGAGCAAGAAATATAGACAAAGGCATAAACAGAAGTGGGACAAAGGCCCAAAAATAAGGTCAATTTTTAAATATTGATTTTATGAACTTAGAAAGATAATAGAATAGTAGGGTCTGAAACTCAATGTCTGTCATTATTTAGTGACTTCATTCCTAAATGATTTGCCAGAAAACCACAAATTTTAGGAGGAACAAACCAAAAATAAGAAGCAAAAATCTATTCATTCTGCAAAAATCTGGACAGTTGAGAGGTATAGTTCAGCCAGCGCTTTCTGAGTTTTCCACCCTTCCCCCCCTCACAAAATCATCTCTGCAGCTATTCCAATGTCCCATTACTTGTCTATTTCACCCCATTTACCATAAACACTATAATGTGCATACTGCTTTACTTCTACGATGATTTGAATTTCATTTAAAAGTTTTATTTTGCACTAACAATAGACATCTGCTAAATCAAGCAATGCAGTCTCACAATGAAATTAGACTTAGCATTAAAACTTCTTTGCCCTTGAAACTCACATTCATTGAAACAGCTTTGAAACCCACATTCAAAGAAAATACGTCTGCCCAAAGATTAACTTTGGGCTGTTTTCAAATCATAGGCCCTTTGTACAGGAAACATACATGTGTTCTTTGATACATCTTCCTGATTGTATTAAATTATATTCCTTGTATAATATAGTGCAGTTGTTAGAGGACATTTTAAATCTATTGTTTTGAACATTTTTCCTGTAAACAATTAAACAAAATGCATGCACCAGTAATGACAAAACTGCCCAGTTCAGAACATTTCCATCATAAAAGTCTACTCAAACTTCTACAATCCACCAGTATCAGTAAATATGCACAATCTCTGCAGAAGTAAAAGTCATCTAAATAATTCCACAGTAAAGAGATCTGTAACTAAATGAAGAGGTTGCTACCAGTAAACAACTTTATATTTCACTGTTTCATCTACAAATAAAGTGCCTGCTGCCCTTCAGGAATAAATTGCCTGTTACAATAAACAAAATGATAAGCTAGTAATATTGCAATAGGGAATGGATGGCAAACTGATAACAGGTTCATCGTTACTAGGTATCTCTGCCAAAGAGAACATTCTCAGGACTGCAGCATCTACCTCCTTTAAAAGTACAACACAGTATAGTATCAGCAATGCATCTATATACTGTGGGAGTAGAACCCACAGCCTTCTGCATCAAAAGCAAGTACACTACATGTTGTGCTGTTAACAATGCAAGCAAATTTAGCAAAAGCAGCACTAAACTTCTCTTCAAGCTTTCAGCTCCTTGTAAAATCCACTCAACTGTATCTGTCAACTTTGAAGCACAAGAAAATTGGAAAAAGCCAAAATTTATTAGGGTGACAAAAGCCCAAAAACTAGGGACATATTTTAAACATTGTTTGTATAATCTTGGAAAGTTGCTAGAATAAAATGTTGCATTACCACCATGCATTTCACTGCCAAACTTTGAACACAGGACCCTGTGCACTACAGTCAGAGAAACATGCCACTATACCAAATCAGCTGTTTCATGAAAGGCAGACTGAAACTTAAATGTAAATTCAGTTCTTACCACAGCTTTCAACCTTTTAGCACAAAACACCTAGACAAAGACAATAATGGGGGAATACAGCCCCCAAACATATTCAGTGAATTCAGTTCTCACCATAGCTGTCAACCTCTTAGCACAAAAAACCTGGACAAAGCCTAACTATACAGCCTCAAAAATAGGGACAATTTTCAAATATTGATCATATAAACAGAAAATTGCCAGAATAAAAGGTTTTGTGTTACCATGTACTTTCTGAAGAATATGAAGTCTGAAATTCAGATGCCTGTCATTATTTAGTGAATTCAAAATCCTGCAAACCACAGACATTATGAGGAACAGAAGTCACAGAACAAAATTTCACAAGTGGTGGTGGGTAGGGAACCTAAAATCCTGAAAACCACAGACATTATGAGGAACAGAAGTTACAGAACAAAATTTCACAAGTGGTGGTGGGTAGGGAGCCTAAAATCCTGAAAACCGCAGACATTATGAGGAACAGAACAAACCGTCATAAGTGATGGTGGGTACTAGGGAAGCTAAGCTGTAGCTACCTGCTTCCCAATGCTCAGAGTTTGAGTCCAGCTCATTCTAGCCACATGTAGCTGGAACATTTTACACACACACAAATTAAAAGCTCTGCGGCTCCATTCAAGTTAAGCCATACAATTTTCTGCTATAAAGAGTAAGTGCAAGCAATGGCCAAAAAGACCACAAACCCAAAAAATAAAAAGATGATGCCAAAACCGGTAAATCAGTCTGTTTATTACTCCTGGTTTACCGGTTTCAGTATCATCTTTTTGTTTCTGCTATAAAGACTCTGCAGTTCTGTTCTGATATAAAGACATACACACAAGGCTCCGCGGCTCCATTCAAGTTAAGCCATAACAGTTTCTACTATAAAGAGACTCTGCAGTTCCATTCTGCAGCTGCTATAAGACATACATACACAGTTCTGCTCTAAAGACTCTGCAATTACACACACACACACACACACACACACACACACACACACACACACGCGCACACACACACACACACACACACACACACACACACACACACACACACACACACACTCACACACACACACACACACACACACACACACACACACACACACACACACACACACACACACACTTACCTGAACGAAGCATAGTGCACCTTCCAGCCAAGAACTCCTGACCGGTCCACGAGAACTCAACTCTCCTAATAATATCGCCATTAGTGTTCCTTGCGAGATCTCAACTCCCCTCCTGATTAGTGTTTGCGAGAACTCCTGACTGGTCCGTGAGAACTCAACTCTCCTCCTGATTGGTTCGGAGAGCTCAACTCTCCTCCTAACTGGTCCAGCCTGCAGACCATGTAGTCTGGAGTTCCTCTTTTCTGTGATGACATTGCCGCCCAGACTTCTGGGCAACTGTGGGGCAGAGATGCCTTTCCCCTATCCGGATTGCTGTGTCAGTAGTCTGGAGTTTGAGTTCTGAGTTGCAGGAACTGCATGCATGCATGCGCTGTGTTCCAGGACTCGCAATTTTTTTATTTTTTATTTTCTCTCTTTCTAGGTTTCTGTTTGTTTGTTTTCTTTCTACAGGTGTGGGGCTGCAGTCCTGCAGTCCTATAGCACGAGCTGCCCCTGCATAGTGTATCACTGGGTTCTTTCTCACAATTCAATGAAGGTGGCTAAGTGTTTTGCTACCACTTACTTGCTCTTATACAATTCATTGAAGGTGGTTAAGTGTTTTGCTAACACCTACTAGTCATTTCCTTTTATTTCTTGTTTATTCTAGTAGATTATAGTATAATGTTGAGAGCTGTTTTTACATTTACCACCTGTTTTTTAGATTGTTTAGGATTTTGATATGATATGCATTTATAGTATATAGTTGTTCACTCTTGATAAATGTGTTTTTTTCAGCAGCTGATTGCACAAATAGCCAGCCTCTGTTTGCCTCGTATAAGATGCAACTGATTTGCATGTTTTGCACATACCTATATTTTACACTGTGACAATATAGAGTTTTAGCTTCATTTCTGTTGACTTTTATGTAGATTTTATATTTAGGATCAAGATAGTTGAGGAGCATGTTCTAAACACATGAAATTCTTAGCTACATTTTGTAGTTACGGATTACGTGAATGGTCAGTCTATGTATCTCTTGGAACTAGATGTGACTGACTTCAATACTTTACATTTGCATTTGTTTTACGGTCACACGACAGAGTGTTTTTAGTTTATTTTTGTTGTTTTTAGACATATTTAGGAGGTAGATAGCTATGGATATATTCTGTTATGAGTTTGGCTGATATTTTTTACACACATCATGTGGTGTTTTATTTAAATGGCCTTGACAGTTTTTTTTTAAGTTTATGGACAGAGTGAGTAAATGGCTTTTATGATAGTATATGTATACGATACTTGATGGGATGGTTTCAGTTTGTCTAAATGTTACGTCATCTAGTATCATTGAATTGAGGGTATTTAAATGTTAATCGAATAATTATTATGGTTTATGTCTAATGAAGCTTACTGGTTGAATAAACATGTTTCATTTTTTAATAATACCCAGCTGTGTTTGTTCCAACTTTTTCTTTTTTTTTTTTTGTGTTCTGAGTGACTTAGTGGAACTTCATTCTCTTGGGATTTCTGTTTTCCACACTAAAGCAGCAACTTGAACCCAGGTCGGCTAGACCGTAGTCATATTGCTAACAGACTGGCTGATGATGTTTGTACTTCTGATGACTGCACTAAATAAGCTACCCATGCAGAATTATAATATGGCTGATTCAGATGACTGCCTGAACCCCACAGCCCCAGAGGGCCTGTCAGCTGTACTGGCTTTAACTTCATATAATGCTTTACAAGATACTTATTTAGATACTTTAAATGTGTTTTTTCATTTGCGTAAATTTTCTTATAGGTTCATAGGTAGGTACTAGGCTATTGGCCCTAGGGCCTATATAAGCCTAGCAAAACGGTACCCTGGCTTTTGCCAACCAAGAAAATTATTTTCCTGTGCCCCTGTCAAGCAGAGCCACAGAAGTGATCCCTAGGGTGAATTTCCTATCTCTCATCCAATCATCAAGATTTTTCTTGAAGAGTGCTAATGAGGAGCTTTGTTTGATATAGACATGTAGCTTGTTCCAGAGTATGGGAAGTCTCTGGGACAGGAATCTATCCCTCCAGCATGTTCTGTTTATTGTGGTGACAAAGTTTAGGTCCCTAGAGCATGTAGCCCAGAGGGATTGGGATTTCTTTATGTGGAGCATGTCCAACAGCTCTGGGTTTGACATAGCTTTGTATGTTAGGCAGAGATCGCCTCTGAGTAGGCGATATGCGACAGAGTAAAACTGGAGTTTTTTGAGACGGTCTGTGTAGGGCATCTGCTTGAGGCCGGTAATCCTCTTTGTGAGGTATTTCTGTGGCCTTTCCAGTTGTTGTAGATGTCTTGTGAGGTACATATCAAAAGGGGCATTGTACTTTATAATGGGTATAATGAGTGATGAGTAGGGGGGAACAATGACCTCTTTTTTCCTAGATGAGAAACCTTTTGTGATGAGGTGTGCCACGTAGAAGGATTTCCTGACTACTGTGGCGATGTGATTATCAAAGGAGAAACTACTGTCCACCTGTGTCCCAAGGTCTCTTATCACACTTTCAGTGGTAAGTAGGCTACAGCCTATGTGGTAGTTCATGGGTACAGAGTTTTTACCAAAAGGGATGACAGTGCACTTTTTGGCACTGAGCTTGAGGCCATGGCTTTGACACCAGGCAACTGTCTCAGTGAGGCCCTTTTGTAGGATGTCCACATCATTAGGAATTTTGATTATGGCTCCTAGTTTGCAGTCATCTGCGAACTTCATTAGCCAAAGACCTTCTGTGTTAACCTGTACTTCAGAGAAGTAGATACCAAACAGGAGAAGACTTAGGACTGGACCCTGTTGTACTCCACTTGTTACTGGTCTGAAGTTGGATTTAGAGTCTGCTACTTTCACAGTGTGGGTTCTGTCAGTGAGCCAGTTGGCAACCCATCTTGTGACATAGGGATTTATACCTAGTTTAGTGAGTTTGTCTATAATTCCAGAGTGGGGGATGGTGTTAAAAGCCTTGGCAAGATCTAGATAGGCTGTGTGAACCACCTTACCCTCATCTACGGCTTTGGTGACTTCTTCAAAGAAGTCTATCAGGTTTAGGAGACATGATTGACCTTTTACAAACCCGAACTGGGTAGGGTCCAGAGTTTGGAGATTACTAATGTCATTGTTTATAAATTCCATGATGATACGCTCTATAGCCTTGCAGACCAGGCTCATCAGGCTAATGGGGCAGTAGTTCCCGGGGTCCGTGGTGGCTCCCCCTTTGTGGAGTGGGACAACCGTTGCTGTGCGCCATTCAGTGGGCACAAAGCCTGAGGTGAGGCTATGATTGAACATGGTACTTATGTGGGGTGCCAGTTCGTTCTGTAGTTCATGTAGAATGCATCCTGGGATGTTGTCAGGTCCCATGGATGCTGTGTTCTTGGCTTTGGAGAGTGTGTTTTTTTACCTGTGCAGTCGTGATTACAGGTACTTTGCATTCTTCCGGTATAGAGATGGGCCCTTTAGGGGATGAGAGAGGGGTAAAGTTAACACTGAACCTATCTGCCAGGATGTTGGCAATATCAGTTGGTTCTGTATATTTAGTGCCATTGTGCTGTAACTCAGAGCAGATCTGAGTGTTGCCATTGAGATTCTTGACATAGCTATAGAATGCTTTGTAGTTGTCTTTAGAATCAGTGATGATTTTGTTTTCGTAACTAGCTTTGGAGGATTTTATGAGGGATCTCAGCTTCTTACTGAGGCTGACCACAGAGTTCCTCCAATCATGGGATTTTACTCTTTTTTGCAACAGTTTCTTTCTTCTGTTGTAGAGTTTGTTTATAGCAGGGGACCACTAGATTGGCTTCCTTTTTTGGAGGATAGCATCTTGGTTCTGTTAGGGATTGTACGATCCATGCACTCATGTAAGTGCTTATAAAGTGCAATTGTATAGGATTCAGCAGTT
Organism: Protopterus annectens; assembly: GCF_019279795.1. Lineage (NCBI taxonomy): Eukaryota > Metazoa > Chordata > Ceratodontiformes > Protopteridae > Protopterus > Protopterus annectens. The sequence goes on from NC_056741.1 coordinate 1,043,900,610, forward strand.
GAATCTCTATTGTCCATCAGCATGGGTGTCGTGAAGTTTGCCACTTCTGTCTTAAGTGTGAAGTTGGCTTTGGAGAAATTTTTTACAGTGGTTTCCCTAATGGGAGTGGGGGTGGGATGTGGATGTCTAGGGTGATTTGCTTGTAGTCGGATCTGACCAACAAGGAATTGACCTCTGGTGTGGAACATTGGTTGCCCATGTTGGTAATGACCAGGTCTAGGATATTGCTGCCCCTGGTGGGGGTATGGATAAGTTGATCCAAGGCATTGAAATTTATGAATTCCAGAAAACGTTGAGCACAAGAGTTGGTACATGAGTAGTTTTCCCAGTTAATGGTGAGGTAGTTGAAATCACCCATTATTAGGGTGTTAGGTTGTACCCTAATATTTTCCAGTGTATCAAGAAATGAGGAGTGGGAATCCTGGGGAATAGTGGGAGATCTGTAGCAATCTACAATTTGCATTGCAGTCTTGCCCAGAGTTAGTTGCACTTGGATAATCTCAGATGCATTATGCTGAGCAACTTGCCTGGAGGTGTGGATATCCTTAATGAATATGGACATGCCTCTGCCTTTAGTGCTTCAGTCTAGGTTAGGTGGCCGAAAGGTGTGGTATGAATTATAGCCTGGTAATACAGGGGTGCTCTCTGGAGCCTTGAACCAGGTCTCTGTCACTGCACAGATGTTGATGTTCTCCATTTTAAGGAGTGCCTCGAGTGAGTGCATTTTGAGGTTTAGACTTCTAGCATTAAGTAGCATTACCCTCAGATTTTGCTTGCTTGTACCTGTTACGGTGATGAATTTGTCATTTGAATCTTGCCTAAAAAAGGCACTATAGGGGTGACAAGAGCCTTAGCCAATACCCAGAATCACAAGGGTGACAGATGCAGGCCATCTCTGGCAAAGCATTGTGGTTTGTCGATCATGACATCCCAGGTAGACAGATACTGGATCCCCTTAGAATGACACCAGAAGCTTAGCCAATTGTTGAAGTCAATCATTTTGTCCTTGTACTGTGGTATCATTCTGGGTGATGGCAGGATGCTACTCAGGGTTAGGGTCATACTTGCCTGGGCTACAAGATCAGAAAGCTCCTCCATGTCTCTTTTCATGTAGTCCAGGGAGGTACATCTTAGGTCATTCACACCAACATGGACAATGACAGAGTCATATTTGTACTTGCTGTGGAGTGACCTGAGTGCATGCGTTATGTGGTGGATCCTGGCACCTGACACACAGCTGACAGTAACTTTCTCCTTGTTTAGCCTGGTGAGTGGAACATCAGTGTGCCTGACTATAGAGTCACCTATGACTAGAGTGTTGGGTACGTTGTTATGTCTTATGGGCTGTGGTTGAGTGGCACACTGAGTTTGTGGGCTACGTGTCATTTGGGTTGTGTTGGGGGGGTGGAGGTTGCTTGCGTTTCTGCTTTGGAGGTCCCTGTTGCTTGGGTAGATTTTTTTTGAGAGCTTAAACGAATGTAGGTATGTGTTTTGTGTTTCTATGTGTGTGTTTTGGTGGTGTAGGTTTTGATGGACTATGTGATGAGTGTGGTGTGGTGCAAGTGTTTACCTTCTCCTCTTGACTGTCTAGTCCAGTCTTGGGTGAAGAGAGCTTTGCTTTCAGTTTGGTTATATAAGTGAATCGCTCACAGGTTGTAGTGTTGGGTGGTAGGAGGAGAGGGTTGTCTGTGTACATGAAGCAATTGCTGCATTGCCCCAAGATGCCCAGATTCATCAGGTAGACAGGAGAAAACACTGGGAGCTGACCCTTAGACATGCCTGGATAGGTGTTTATTTATTAAGTACTAAAAACTGTTTTCCTCTAGACAAGTGAGGAAGGTTGAGTGCTGTAGTCATTTGTAGCGTATTTAGTGCTTACAATGAGTTCTGAACAAGTGCTGCGCTCAAAGAAACAGATTTGAGTACTGAAACTAGAAAACTAGCTAGTTCTAAGAAACAAAATTAAGCTAGAAGGCTTCCCTCCAACACAGAAAGGCTTGGGGGCTCAGAAGCTTACAAACAGTCCTGGATACAGCAAATCTGTATCTGGACTAGACAACTTATAGGAAAGGCAGGAAACTTCTTCTTCCGGCTTTTCCTGGTTAGGGGCCGCCACAGTGGATCACCTGTCCGCTCATGATTGGCAGTGGAGTTTTACGGTGTTGAGTTGCCAACCCGGCGCCCAACCTTCCACAGAAGGCACACACATGCACACACTCATGCCTAGGGCCAATTTAGAGTGTCCAATCCACCTACAGCATGTCTTTGGGATGTGGGAGGAAACCGGAGCACCCAGAGGAAACCTACATGACCACAGGGAGGACATGCAGACTCCACACAGAAGGCACCCCAGCCGAGGATCGAACCAGAGAACCTCTTGCTGTGATGTGACAACACTAACTGCTGCACCACCGTGGCAGGAAACAAGCTTAGAAATTTTTTTTTTTTTTTTTTTTTTTAAGCTAACTGGGTTGGCCTTCTCAAATGTTCTCCCTGGAATAGGTAGAATGAGGTAATGACACTAGACTGGGAGGAGTGTCCCAGATCAAATTTACAGTAGGGGCGGGCAACTGCAAAGCCACCAAGTATAAAAACAGGATACCAAGAGGCATTTTTTTTTTTTTTATTTTATTTTGCATGCTGTGCACTGTGACACAGCATTAATAACTCAAGTGTCAAATGGCTGGAAGCTATGGCCAATGGAGTGAGAGGTCCAAGAAATTAGTGCGAAGAGGAAGTCGAACTCAGAGGATAGAGAGTATTAGCACTAGAAACTGAAATGGGAACAGCAATGTAGTAAAACCAGTTTATGTTCATTACATTATATTCATTTTGTTAAATTCTTTACTGTGTTCCCATTTTAAGCATGTGCTATTAAGCCATGTGTAGGAACATCATCATGAACGAAGCAGAAATTCTTCAGAAGGCTAATGCTTGGTACATTACCTACAGGTCTAGATGCCAGACCTATGGTTAGTGTACACATTATTACAGGAAATATGTAGGTATTTTAACCTTTGCCTATCTGGACCAAAGAACAACATCAGAAAAGCTTAGAAATACAGTCAAACATTCACTACTGATGTCCTCTTCATATCAGATGGGGGATGATATTTGTATATATTTTTTTTGTTTTTACTGGCTATAGCAATTTGGTGGGATGAAAGAATTATTTTAAATATAGATTCAGTCTCTTTTGCGAGCAGTGTAATTCATAGTTTTGTTTTTCGTTGGTGATTTCTTTTTTTCAGATGGTCAATTCAGTCATCACACTTGGTTTGGTTATATTTTATGGCTGCTGCTGCATTAGTTTGTCTGGTTGTGGTTGATTCACCGTTGGAAAAGAAGCCAGAAGGTCTGTTTTATACACATACTTATCAGGAATGTTCCTCTTAGGTAATTACTTGGTATGCAGTTAAGCACACCATTGATGAGTCTAGTCCTGTTTTCATATTATCCAAGGGATCTGTCTACTCAGAGTCACATGACAGGCAAATGATGACAGAGGGAATCAAACCCAGGTCTACAGGAAGCAACTTGCTAACAGCTCATAGTCTTAATCATCTGCACTAAATGGCTAATTTTACATCTTAAAAAGTTCATGTTCCATAATATTCTAAACTGAAAGGCTTTGTCACACAATGTTTTATATAATACACACATGAAATAACACTGAATCATATTTTTTGTTCCACATCATAAGAGATAGTGTTATACTTCCACGGTGGTGCAGTGGTAGCATTGCTGCCTCACTGCAAGAGGTTCTCCCATTCGATTCTCAGCTGGAGTGCGGGGAGTGCCTTCTGTGTGAAGTCTGCATGTCCTCCCCGTGGTTGGGTGGGCGTTCAAAAGACATGCGTAATGGGCGTGCCTTCGTTGAAGGTTGAATGTCGAGCTGGTACCTTGCCGTTTGTAAAAATCTACTGCCAATCATTAGCGGACCGGAGTTCCGCTGTGGCGACCCGTAACCAGGAAAAGCCGAAAGACAAGCAACATCAACAACATCGTAAGAGATAGTGTTTCACATTTTGGAGATGGAAGGTTGAGAGCTATGTTTATTGCACAGACTCAGTGGAACACTGCAGGAAAAGATTTACAACTGTAGAAAGCTGAGAGAATGGCAACCAGCCTAACTACATCTCTGTCAATTGTTTTTTATTTTGGGTCGGGATATGGCAGGTGGCATGGTTTCTCTGTCCTGATTAGAAAACGTGTGGACTAATATATGGTTCAGAAAAAAAAAGAATGTGTGTTGGACATGACTTGAAAACTGCCAAGGGCTCAAGATGAATATAACCTGGGATTCAGAAAAGTTACTGTCAGCAGTAAGCCCTATTTATTTATTTATTGGTGGTCGCCAATTCCAATTCAGATACGGCCCTACCACAGTACTTCAACTTCGAAAAGGTGCAGCACCATGGTGAGCTAACTCTCTGGCCTACCATAAGTATAAATAAGGCATTCCAGGAGAGGGGCATGTGGTGAATGAATCATGTAATCTCCCATAGAAATGTCTGTGGTAAGTAATATATGCAGCTAAGTTATTCATAGAACTGCTTGGTTGTGTAAATCACCACCACCAGCTATGATAATTAACACTAATAAAAATTCATATTTGCCCATTACTTTTAATGTGTGAGATGGTGTTAGTGGTAAGTACCAGGGAGTTTAGTAGGCAGGTAGTGTTGGGTTGCATGTGTGTTGCTGAGTATGTTTGTGTGTGTGTGTGTGTGTGTGTGTGTGTGTGTGTGTGTGTGTGTGTGTGTGTGTGTGTGTGTGTGTGTGTGTGAGAGTGTGTGTGTGTGTGTGTGTGTGTGTGTGTGTGTGTGTGCGTGCAGTGGTATTCTTGGTTTCAGATGAGTATGTGTTTAAGTGTGATAGTATGTCTGATTGGCTAATCACAGTAAGTTAGGTTAGTTGGGGAATAAGAATTCTGTGTATGTGTATCTGTGCATATATGGCTGAATGAGTGTGTGTATTTGTGAGTGAGATTAGGTGAGAGGGATGTGTTTTTAACGTACAGAGTATCTGTGCATGCATGTATGTGTGTGTGCGTGGAGGGGGGTGGCCACCATATTTCTAATCTCTCCTTGACTAACAGGCAAATTTTGCAGCACTGGGATAAAGAATGTTAGATATCAGGACTTTTGAATATTCCCCTAAGTCGCTTCAAAAGTTAATAGAACAACAGATTTTGCAGCACAAAAGTCATATGGGGGAAACTAAGCATCAGAGAAACACGTTAATAGTACCCTAATTCATTTGCAAAGTTAACAGAACACATGTTTTGCAGCAAAAATAATCTTATGAACACTTTAAATATGAAACTTTAATGTTTGGTATTATGACTTATTGTAATGGTCCACACCGTATGAGGGCCAGGTTAATGGCTTCCAGACAAAGCTAGTAAGAACAATAGACAACACTGGCTCTAATCCACTTAAGAAAGCTAACAGTGCTGCAAGCCTTGCATCACAATGCAGTTTTTGAACAATAAGAGGAGTGAAACTCTAATGTCTGGCATTATTGATTAATTAATCATTTGTGCTCTTTATAGGGGATGGTGAAAAAAAATAAGAGGCAACATCAGGGAAGTTCTGTTAAGTCAGGAAAAGATAAGAGGTATGGTAGTGTGTGTATGTTTATGTGTGTGTGTGTGTGTGTGTGTGTGTGTGTGTGTGTGTGTGTGTATGTGGGGAGTAAATGATTGGGTGCCTGTCTTAATGTGATCCTGGCCTTAATATGCCACTGCTGCTATGGTACATTTAGTCAGGTAAGGAGCAGTTCTTGTATTTCTGTATACATAAATCATACCACATGGACTAAGCAGACTTATAATTCTGGATCTGATCCAGATTCTAAGATCACTAAACCAGACTACATTATTGAGTCACACTGGAACACACACTGCTGTGCCTAATTGGCTTATCTGGTTAGCAAAAAGTAATTGTTAGTACTGTAGAAACTAATTCAGTATGATATTATCAATAACACCAAAAACAACCAAATAACTGAACTAGGCAATGTTTAATGAATGTCCTTTTATTTCATAAAAAATAAAATCCAGGAAAAAGTTTTGTATTTAATACTTCTTTAGAATTAAGAGACCTCCAAAATCAAACTAACCGTATTTAATGTATATGAATTACACAATAGGAAAAAATACAGAACTCTTTTAATATTTCATTTTCGCATTTTTGATCTACTGCAGTGAATTTTTGTCAGTTTGTCTGCATATATTTGAATGTCTGAAATTACAGTGTAACAGATGTAGTAGTTTCCATTGCTATGCTATGTGTTACTCATGCAAATATAATGCATTTGAAGAAACACTTGATATTGGAAGTGGTGGATCAAAAGACCATTAGGAAGAGACAGAAATATTTTAATTTTAAATCTGAATGGTGGTACTTAGACATAGCAGAGTCCATTGTAGGAATTTCAAGAATGTTCAGCTTGAGCAGTGAGATACAAAATAGAAATCCAAAGACCCTTACAGCCTTTACAAAGTATTAAAACTTTATAATATGTAACAGTACACTTACACACAGAAACTGCACCACTTACTGAAAGAACTATTTTTCACTGTGACGTCTTTCAGCTTGCTGTAATATCCTGCTGCCTACACATTTCAGTATAAAATTATGCGACAGCTTGACAGTAGATATCTTAATGGCCTAGTTATGATTTCAAGTCATTATACTCCCACAGATCCATGCATAAATATGAACATTTTACACATTAAAACAGAAACAATGAACTCATTAACTGAACAGGCCCCCATTCATTCATTAATATAAGTAATAGGCAACAAGAAAAACAAAAATGACAACCCATGACTAAAATTGTTTTACGAGACTGGATGTAGTAGACACAGATGCAGATAAGATGGGTGACATAAGAAACAAAGGCTTAAAGAATAATGACAGCAATTTGTACAAGACAGGAGGACATGAATGATTTTATTTTAAACTAAGGCAGGTGGTTAGTTAATTATATATGCTGTTTGTTGTTAATAGTTGGAGATGTCACAGTTTTTAAGCAATTGAATTATATCTCTTATATTGATTAAATAGCTTATCAAAATCAGAAATATTTCACTTGCTAATCTTTTTATTTCATACATAAAGCCAAAATTATTTCCCACAGTTAAAAGTAATGAATTACCCTTTATTTTTCATCAAACCTAATTAATTTTCTTAGTTGCCAGATACAAGTAGCAATTTCTCATACTTTGTTGTCAAGGCCACTCTGTACATCTGTTAATAGAGAGGATAAAGCAGCGGACCTCTAAGAGCATTTAACATGCAATCACTTGGATCGATTCTCCCAGTCTCTATCTGCACTCTGGAACATTTTCCTTTATGAGACAGTTATCCTAAATAATCCCTAAGAAGCGTTGTTGTACTTTATGGGTTTACTCAGTTAACAAAGTAGAATAAGAGATAACTGAATAGTTATCAATACAGACTCAGCCATTCTTCTTTATATAGTTATATCATTCGCATACTCACACCGCTTCTTTTATCTGAAGGTAAACATAACATCTGCCATTGCAAATGTAATTTAATATACAGTCATGGAGTATCTCATCTGTAGTTATTCCTAGATATTTTTGCTGTTTTGCTGTAATTATATTAAAACAGAGTAGGAATGCAGAGAGAATGGAGAAAGAAAGGAAGAAAAAAGGCTGAATATTAGCTGTGCAACCTGCAGACTTACCTGGAATGCAAAGATGGACTCTGACAGCAAGTGATCAGTGATTAGTGTTACCAGATGGTTAAGGAAATAGTGTTGTGCTGAGGTCTGAAACAATTTTATAGCATATAATATTATGCACCGTAATGGAATGCTGTCATTATGTCTATGTGGCAAATGAGATGTTTCATTTCAGAAACTGAACTACTTGCTATCTATATAGCAGCAATGAGAAAACCAGACCAATTCATGATTTCAGGTTACATGGGATCTTATACAGTAGAAAGGTGGATACAAATTCCATGACCAGAAAATAATAAAACAGCAGAAATTCAGCTGTGATAGGAAACTTAGAGAGACCAAAGCTTTACTACATTGCTGTACATTCAGATATGTATTATCGTGGCAGAGCAACATAGCACATTCAGTGCTGGTGCTGTTGAATAGTTATTCAATTCTCCATCATCATTTCAGCCACCACCACAACATTAGTTTGAAAGCACGTGTGATATATTTGGCACGCTTACAAACGGGTCTATATCACGGCATCGAAAAGTCCTTTCATTGAACAACTTTTAAACTGAAAATGTCATTAATAAAACTCAATTTTGCAGGGGACTGCACCCCCCCAAATATATATACCAACTCTGAGATCACACTACATTGAGGAAAGGGCAAATTTTCCGATCTTCACTGTACCGCAATCTCACAAAAGTGACTTCTATTAACAGCACTTCCGATTTTAAAAGCCGTTCGATGAAATGACTTTTCGATCCAGTGTCATAGACCCTTACAAACTATCTCAACATTGGTGCACTATAGTTTGTAGACAGCAGTAGTCAGTTAAATTAAGTGCGGTGATGGTGGTGCTGCCGTAGCGTTGTCGCCTCACAGTAAGACCCTGTCCTGTTCGATTCTCAGCTAGAGCATCTTCTGTGTGGAGACATGCGTGAATGGGTGTACCTTCGTTGAAGGTTGTGCATCAGAGCTGGCAACTCGGCACGTAAAAATCTACTGCCAATCATTAGCAGACTGGAGTTCTGCTGTGGCAACCCCTAACCGGGAAAAGCCAAAAGACACAACAAGTAGTCACTTAAATTAAGTTAACAGTTTATTTATTACTATTTGATAACTGGGAGGTGGTCTGTGCATCCACTGTTTTCAGCCATGACTCTAATAACTCTCTTGAGCAGGAATGTAACACTGAAAAATACATACATATAATACAATATCATGTAAATCACATATACATTCATGCTAGGTTACATTTACAGCATGAATCACAGATACAGCCATGACAGAGCACAGCTTAAATAGCATATGTGAAATAGTACACCTAAATTCTTTATGTACAATTATTAGCATATCTAATTTAAGGTCAGTACTTCTGTATTTTCTCATATACAATCCTTGTCAAATAGTGTGTTCACTACTTCACTACCCAGCCCTTTTTTCTTCCCTTGCTTGTAAACTTATATATATATATATATATATATATATATATATATATATATATATATATATACAGTTTGATTATTCCAGGTAAAGTGTAATACTTTGTAACTGGTCTGTATTATGATAGCTTTGAGTTAGACAGCACAAGTACCCGGTGATTGACCAATTAGCAGTTGTGCAAAAACAACAGACTGATGTATATCATTTAAAATGCTTCACAGGAAAACTTCTAGAGTAAATTGTGTACACCAATGTAGTTTCAAATATTTTCTTACATTTCCTAATGCCAACTTAACTTTAACATGAAAGAAACTGCTTCATTCTGTTTTGTCTTGTTGCAATAACTTGCTTGCCTGCATTCCAAACACCATGAACTTTCATATGCAAGGCATCAAAGGAGCTGATAATATACTTGTCCTCCAGTAAAAAGCAATATTCGTGTTTAGTCTTGTTACTTGCTTTGAGAAGTCACTGCATTTTATGAAGCCATCTGCCTGGAGTTCATATGCGCTCATAAAATGCTGCAATAGCACCAAAGTTACTATGCTTCAGAAATATCCATGCTGATTATAAAACAAAAGGACCACAAAGGACGATCACAGCTCTGACATTTACTGTTCATCAAGTACATTTACACAAAACCTTTACAAAATTCCAGGATGTCAAAGATGGTTTTCACACCTTCAAACACCTTTATTTACATTTAGGTTATACTGAAATTTAGAAACGGAAAGATTGTTAGTCACAGCACACACCTGGAAATGACACAATTGGAAGTTGAAAACTGTTATCTGAGAAAAGCAAACATAAAGCAACATTTCAAGAGAATGTATTTATACACTAAAAGGCAGTATCAATGAAAGACTCTTACATTAATCATCTTGCTTTTCACTATACATTTACACTTTGCATGACAGTGTATTCTAGTGAAACTTCACTGGCTACAGTCTAGCTAGAGGGAACAGTATTTTTGTGTGGGATGCCAAAAATAATGCTAAGAAAATCCTTGTTAAGACTAGATTTGTATTCTGTTACACAAAATGCTTGAGACTAGCAGCTACAAAATAATCGTTATGTTTTGAATAAAACAGTAGCTGTAAGATGTAAAGCAAACTGCCTCACCTAGCATGCCTGTAACAGCTTCAATGCACTGTAGTTGCTGAAAGAAATGATAGTATTCAGTATGCAGCCCAAATCACTAGAAAGCCAACCCAAACTGAAGCTGTTGCCTTTTTCCCTTTAAAGGAAGGAAGTCATTCTATTTCTATATGGGATTGTGAAAGCTATTCCATGACTAATAGTGCAAGTCTGAAGAACACAATAAGGTTACTCTAAAAAATGGTAACCATTCATAGGATCATAGGAAGTTACTAGGCTATTGGCCCTGAAGCCCTTATAAGCCTAGCCAAGTGTTTAGCCCATGTTTAGACAAATCGGCACCCAAAGCCCCTGTCTAGCAGGGACACAGGTGGAGTCTGAGGGGTACATTTTCTGTTGCCCATTCAGTTATCCAGGTTGTGCTTGAGAAGGGATAATGAGGTACACTGCTTGCCGTGGAGTGGGAGTCTATTCCACAGATGAAGGAGTCTCTGGGACACAAATCTGTCCTGCCAACAAGTCTTATTGATGTCACAGACCAGGTTGAGGTCACACGTGCAGGTTATTCGAGTGGAGCTTGACTTGTGGATATGCAGCAGTTACATCAAGGCGGGGTCTGAGATTGCTTTGTATGCTAGACAGAGGTCAACTCTGAGGAGTCTGTATGAAACTAAGCAGAGGGACAGGGCTTTTAACCTATCTGTGTAGGGTAGATGTTTGAGGCCCTGGATTCTTCTGGTGAGGAACCTCTGTGGTCTCTCCAGCTGCTGCATGTGCTTTGCGAGGTACATGCCGAAGGGGGCATTGCACTCAATAACTGGCCTTATAAGGGAAGAATACAGGGATGTTATGACCTCCTTGTCTCTGGATGAGATACCCTTACTTATGAGGTGGGCCATGTAGAAAGCTTTCCATACAATGGAAGCAACATGGTGGTCAAAAATCAGGTTGCTATCAACCTGGATGTCCAAATCCCTCATGATTCATTGCGTGCTTATCATTGTTATTAATGTGATAATATGTGGGAACGCCACTCTCCCCAAAGAGGATGGTGATGCATTTTTTGGCATTCAAGCTTGAGGCTGTGTTTCTGGCACCGGTCATTTGATTGGGTGAGACCCTCTTGGCGGACATCCCCATCACTTGGGGAATTGATGGCCGCACCCAGCTTGCAGTCATCTGCAAACTTGGTCAGTCATAGCCCACTGGTTTTGGTCTGCACCTCAGAGAAGTATATCCCAAATAACAGAGGCCCCAAGACCGATCCCTGGGGTACGCCACTCTTTATGGGTCTACTGCTTGAGGTGGCTTCCCCTATTTTGATTAGGTGAGTTCTACCAGTGATCCAGTGTGCTACACATCTGATAACATATGGATTGATGCCTAGTTGAGAGAGCTTATCTATTATGCCCGAGTGGGGAATAGTGTCGAAGGCTTTGGCCAGGCACCGTCTTCCCCTTGTCTATGGCTTTGGTGACTGTCTCAAAGAAGTCAACCAGATTTAACAGACATGACCTCCCCTTGACAAAGCCAAACTGTGTGGGGTCAAGTGTGTAGAGGTTGCCAATGTCCCAGTTAATGAGGTTCATGATAATCTGTTCCATGAACTTGCAGATCAGGCTAGTTAGGATGATAGGTCTATAATTTCCCAGATTGATAGATGCTCCACCTTTGTGTAAAGGGATGACAGTGGCTGTCTGCCACTTGGCTGGGACAAAGCGGGTACTCAGGTTTTGGTTGAATAAGGTGCCTTATGGTGCTGTAAGTTCATTCCTGAGTTCATGTAGGATGCAGCCTGGGATGTTATCGGGTCCCATGGAGGCTGTATTTTTGCCCTTGAGAGGGCAGTGATGACCTGTTTCCTTAAGTTAAGGGGAGGGAGGCAGGTATCAGGGATGTCCTGTTTTACTGATGGGGGGGACAGAGGGGTGAAGTTTTCACTGAACCTGTCAGCCAGTAGCTTGGCTAATATCTACAGTATTTGTGTATGTGGTGTCCTTGCCCACCAGTTCTGAACAGATCTGGGTGATTCCTTTGAGATTGTGGACATATGTGAAGAAAGCCTTATGATTGTCTCTAGTAGATGTGGCCAATTTGGACTCAAAGTTGGCTTTAGAGGATTTCACTAGTGCTCTTATTTGCTTGTTCAGGCTAAGGAGAGATTGCTTCCAATTGGGCACCTGCTCATTCTTGGTCCTGGACAGCAATTTTTTCCTTTTGTTATATAGTTTATTTATTGCAGATGTCCACCAGACGGGTTTACTCTTCCTTGCGGAGGATGATTTTGTCCTGTCAGGTATTCCTGATTCCATGCATCTATATAAGTGCTTGTATAGTACTTTGCTGTAGATTTGGACATTGGTGCCAGTTCCAACAGAGGGGAGGGGGCAGTGAAGCTGTTGAGGTTGAAATCAGCTTTGGAGAAGTTTTTTTGTTTGACCCTAGCTGGGGGGGGGGGGGTCAGGGGAGACACTGACTTCGAAAGTGACAGCTTTATGGTCGGATCTTGCCAGGGAGGATGATACTGTAGGGGTGGTGAAGTGGTTATTCATGTTGGTTAATACCAAATACAAGATATTATCACCTCTTGTGGGGGTATCGACTAGCTGTTCCAAGGGATTTGCATTGATAAACTTGAGGAATCTCTGGGCATTTGCATTCTGGCATGAGTAGTTTTACCAGTCTATGGTTGGGTAGTTAAAGTCGCCCAGGATCAGGGTAAAGGGTTGAATCTTGATAGATTTGAAGAGGTCTAGATAGATGGAGTGGGCATCTTGAGTCACATTTGGGGGCCTGTAGCTAGCTATGATTTAAATAGGTGTCTTGTCAATGGTTAACTGCACCTGGGGTGTCTCCTGTGTGTCATAATGTTTGACCAGCCTGGAAGTGTGTGTGTCTTTAATATATATTGAAACTCCACCTCCTTTGGCTTTGCTGCCCACAGTTTGGGGTCTGAATGTATGATAGGATGAGTAACCAGGTAAGGCTGGGGTGCTCTCTGCAGCTTTGAACCAGGTTTCAGTGACTGCACAAATGTCAGCATCTTCCAGGGTTAAAATTGCTTGCAATGAGTGCAGTTTCATATTTAGACTCCTAGTATTTAGCAGCATGACCTTTAATTTGCATTTTGTTGAAATGTTTATGTTGGTTTTAGTGACCTTAGGACTTTTCCTAAAAAAGGCACTATGGGGCAGGCAAGGGTCTTTGCCAGAAGCCTGAAGCCCAAGTGAGACAGACGCAGGCCATCTCTAGCAAAGCATCATGGTCTATCAGTCATATCTTCCCAGGCTGTCAGGTACTGAATCCCCCTGGAATGATACCAGAAACTAAGCCAATTGTTAAAGTCAGTAATTTTCTGTTTGTATTGAGACATTATTCTGGGTGATGGTAGAATGCTGCTTAAGTCTAGGGACATACCTGCCTGGGACACATATTCAGCGTGCTCAGTCATGTCTTTCTTCATATAGCCCAATGAGGTACATCTCAAATCGTTCACCCCAACATGGACTATGACAGAGTCATAAAAGTACCTGTTGCTGAGAGATTTGAGTGCGTGTGTGATATGGTGGATTCTGGCACCTGGCAGACCACTAACCGTGACTTTCTCCTTATCCAGCCTGATGAGAGGCACATCTGTGTGTCTTATAATGAAGTCTCCTATGACTAATATGTTGGGTTTATGGTTAGGCCTTTGTGATTGCGAGACACTAGTGTGTGGACTATGCATGGTATGTGGCATGGAGGGTTGTGGAGTTCGCGTGTGTGTTTGCCTCTGAGGTCTCCTTTGTTTGGGTATGCTTTTGTTGAGAACTTCCACATATGTGGGTGTGTGTCGTGTAGTTGTGGTTGGTGTCTGAGGTGTAGTGATTGTGTTGATAACCTTCTCAGTGCCAGATATACTGGCTTGTGAGGGAGAGAGAGCATAGACTCTAGGTTCTTAATATAATTGCATCTCTCACAAATTGTGTTCCTAGGTGGTAATAGCAGATGGCTGTCTTTGTAAATGAGGCAGTTGCTGCACTATCTCAGGATGCCCATATCAACCAGGCTGGCAGGAGACACCATAGGAATTTGTCCATCCATATTTGTCAGAATTTGAGGGAGAGAGGCCAGGGAGAGCTAAGGGGTAGGCCTAAAGCCAAGTGCTTAAACCAAAACTAAGAGGCTTTGAATAACACTTTCAGTTTAAACAGGCTCCATTTGAAATGTCAGGACCAGCTAGAGTGAGTCATGCACGAAATGCAGAAAGTGAATGGCTGGAAGATCAGATTTATATGAACTAAGTCTGAGATGCCATTTTTTGGAATGTTCCCTTTAGCTCAAAGTATGGCGAGCTTGGCATTGGTATATATACATATATAAGTTGGAGGGGTCCGCCCCCCTCTGCAAAAAAGAAGTTTTAAAGAGAAGAGCCATTTTGAGGTTTGCTCTTCTCCTGGTTTTCTGTCTTTTTTTTACGGCTTTTTGGCACTTACCATTTCGAGTGCCAACATTTCAGTAAGGAGCCCTAATAACACTTTCAGTGAACTAGATGTTTGCTCTTTTCTTGATATTGTATGACCATGGAGCAACTATATACATAAGTCAGGGCATGACTGGATGTCTACCCTGCATGGGAGGTACAAAGTATTTACCCTCTGGAAATAAAAATAAAATTGTTTTAGGTTCACTGCAATGACTTTCAGCTTCACCTATTTGAGGTATTTGAATTTGTAGTAATTTCAGTCATAGAGTCATCACTAACCATTGAATATATTACTTACAGGATGTGCTACAGATTCTGAGAAAACACGGGGTTGGGTAAAATGGCATTGACATGGGGTGTTTATCAAACATGCATGTCTGTTCATTTATGTATTTATTTATTTTTACTTTATTTATCCTTTGTTGAGCAGGATGGTCACACTAGGCTAAGGGCCTACTTTCAGGGGGGAGACCCAAGGTAGAATTTGTACTACTGGGGGAAATTTGGCCGGGGCATTAAGGACGTTCTACTCTTTTCAATAGGTATGTTAGATCTTTTACATCCACCTAAGCTACTACTGACTCAAGCAGATGAGATCGTGGTTTAACATCTGATTTGAAGATGACACACTCAGGAGTGCAACCCCACCCCATTATGCGGCACTGCAGTGTCAGCAATCCATCTACCTGGAATGGGGAATGAGCCCTCTGCCATCTGCACCTAAGATGAGAGTGCTACATGTTGCGTCACTAACACTCTGTCTGTTTAGTGCATGAAAGGCTCCTTTTCAGAGGTGGCTCAAGGAGAAAAAAATCCAGTAATACTACAATTTCAATATTCATTTGTTGTCCCATCTGCAAGATGACAGAAAACTGCATGCCTCCAGAATGAAAAGAATGATACTGGTTTATAGTGGTTTAGTGTGTGTCTTGTGGACCTTACCTCACATAGGACCATAAGTTCATAGTTAATTACTAGGCTAATGACCCCAGGGGGACCTTTTCATGCCTAACCATGTTTCCCAAAGGTATCTGACAAATTTTGATACTATAGGGTTATTATAATGGTATGTAAGTTTTCGCATGAGTAAGCATTCACAGTCTCCTCTGTCTACTAGAGACATAGGTACCAGACAAGCGGTAACTTTCTGATTCCCAATCCACTGGCCCATGTTACATTTGAATGGATTAGGGAAGAACTCTGTTCCACATGGATGGGAAGCTTATTCCAGACAATGGGCGATGTCTGAGACACTTAACATCTCAGATTATTCCTCTTAGATCTTGATTCTCTAAATAAAATGTGACAACATAACTTGTTGAAGTTTTGTGCAGAGATGGGTATACACACTGTCTAGACTGCAAAACTTTATCTGTACATGTCTACAGTTAGTTTAGGTTATTCTTTTTTTCTCTTTATTTATATGTCTAGCTTTAGTAGAAATTTGAGCGAAATGTATTTTTTGTC
This sequence comes from Protopterus annectens, assembly GCF_019279795.1. Taxonomy (NCBI): domain Eukaryota; kingdom Metazoa; phylum Chordata; order Ceratodontiformes; family Protopteridae; genus Protopterus; species Protopterus annectens. The sequence continues at coordinate 1,043,916,793 of NC_056741.1, forward strand.
CATCGCATGTCTGTTGGTAAGAATTAAGGATGCAGCAAATAATTGCCAAGAAGCTCAGTGGCTGAATTGTTCTAATTCATGTATATCTATACCACACAAAATCTCTACTGTGGATTACAGACTGCTAAATGGCACACTGTGCATCATGTGGTATGGTGGTGGGGTTTAGAGTTATCAACAAAAGGGGTGCATAAGCCAAATGAAAACATTAAGTAAGAATTTTAAAGTAAAAGGTGAACTCTAACTCCTCACACACTACCTTCTCAAAAGGACTGAATCTAATATGCGACATCAACAAAACCTGCTGGAGAGACAGGTTTGTCTCCCAGAGGCTGCCCTGTCTCTGGAATAGACTTCCAATACATGTCAAGCAGAGCACCTCGCTGATCCTTTTCAAGCGGAACCCTGATGAGTGGATGGGAAACCACAAATTGGTCCCAGGGGTTCCACCTGTGTCCCTCATTGACAGGGGTGACAAGTGCCAACTGAGGTTTCTTTTCAGAGATAAACACTTGGCTAGGCATGTAATGGCCCCAGGGCCATTACCCTAGTAACCTCCTATGATCCTATGATTCTATGAATACATCTGAGTACCTGCAGGGAAAGCCAGCACACAAGCCAGTCAGCTATTTGCTTCTGGTGGGTTAGATTTGATTTGTGCTTTTTAACATGACCACCAGACAGCCATATGGAAGAATACAAAGCTGCTAAAGCAACAAAGTAATTTAAAAATAAAATGCTGGCAAACTGAACAGTTCAGTGCATGTTGAGGGTATTTTTTACTGATGATCAGTGTTTGGAGGTAAGGGTGAGGTGGTGATAATGACTAATGACACAGAAAAGATGCATGCAGTAGTATGGAGAAGTGTAAGATGATCCATAGTTATGTAAATTAAAATAGCCAGACCACAAGCAACATCCCACAGGGCCAGGTTCTACTGTATGTGTATGCATCTTACACTTCTTGGAGGTGTGTATGTGTGTGTGCTTGCGAGTGCATGTGTGTGTGTGTGTGTGTGTGTGTGTGTGTGTGTGTGTGTGTGTGTGTGTGTGTGTGTGTGTGTGTTCAGGTATATGTGAGTGATTGAGTGAGTGATTGAGTGGGTGAGTAACTAACTGAGGGAGTATGTGGTATATTGGATGTGTATGCCTGTGTGTGCGTGTGTGTGTGTGTGTGTGTGTGTGTGTGTGTGTGTGTGTGTGTGTGTGTGTGTGTGTGTGTGTGTTCAGGTATATGTGAGTGATTGATTGAGTGAGTGAGTGCGTGAGTAACTAACTGAGGGAGCATGTGGTATATTTGGCTGTGTGCATGTGTGTGTGTGTTTGTGTGTGTGTGTGTGTGTGTGTGTGTGTGTGTGTGTGTGTGTGTGTGTGTATGTGTGTCTGTGTGTGTGAGTGTGTGTGTGTGTGTGTGTGTGTGTGTGTGTGTGTGTGTGTGTGTGTGTGTGTGTGTGTGTCTGTGTGTGTGAGTGTGAGAGTGTGTGTGTGAGTGTTTCTCTAATATTAAATTTTTATTTCTACATTTATTAGTCAGACACCCAAAAAGGTATAAAGATAAATAAATAAACTCCTGATGAAAGTCAAACAAAAAGCAAGAAATAAAGAAAAAATAGTACTAGCAGCAAATGAAGCAAACCAGGAAGAGACAGGAAATGAATAGTATGGAGAAGAAACAGTCACTATAGCAACTTTAGCCTTTGAGTCAAATTTCACAGATACAAATCTAGCAGAAAGATTCTGGAAGACATAGTTTTACATATGAGATAAATCTGAAGATGCAGGATACACAAGTAAAGCACTGCATAAATAAAGATTCACAATAAAATAGTAATAAAACACACTTAAAATTATCACAGAAACATTAAGGCATCAAATATACAATCAGCTAAAACAACTTACATAAAATGATGGGGTGGAGAGGAGCATTACAGTGTTACTCCTTACATATATGTTTTTTCACTTGCTGGCAGTTGCCATCAGATGATTGCTGTTATGACTATTCTCAGGCTGGAACAAGTACACTATCAGGTAAAACAACTTAAAAATGATGGGGTTGGGGTGTCACTGCATTCCTATATCTCTTACACTTCTAGGATTTGCTACCAGAATCATTACTCTTGTTATTTTTGAGGCTTTGTTACCTTAAAACAGTATACGTGTTTGTGATGCACTGTGCTACTGATCGGTAAGCTGTTAAAAGAATTAAGTTACCAAAATTTGAGGCTTATGAAACCAGACAAAGGTGGGGGTTGGTAATAATGGAGAACATGAATACAAACAAAAAATGCTTGTTATGCTTTTAGGAACTACCAATAGAAAAGTGTCATTAAACGAACTAAATACAGCATACAAAAGGGTGAGGGACATACTTAATGATTTATTCATAGACAAACAAATTGATCTGAATGAATACAATTACTTGAATTCTATGGCACCTATCATACCTTCAATCTTTGGCATCCCAAAAGTCCACAAAAATATTGAAAAGCCACCAATGAGACCAAATGTGGATGCCAGAGGTTCGATACCACACCCATGTGCCATACTCCTTGACGAAAAATTAAAACATCTGGTTACCCAAGGAAAACAGATTTGTAAAGACTCTTGGGGTTTTTTTTTGAAAATAAATCAACTTGAGTTTAATGAAAATTACTTACTCATTACTGTTGACATCAAGGACTTGTATACTGTCATCCCCCATGAGCAAGGTATTGAATGTTTTCTGGAATATTTAACACTGAAGGGTGTAAGTCAAGATAATGTAAACACCTACAAAACTTTAATTGAAATTGTGTTGAAAAATAATTATATATTATTTGAACATGAGCACTATAACCAAGTCACAGGTGTAGCAATGGGCTCTGCATGTGGCAGGCTCTTTGGGAACATAGTAATGACAACACGGGAAAACAAATTTGTATTTAATTCAAAATTTATGAAATATTGCATGTTGTATACCCGTTTTTGGATGACATTTTTATTGTATGGAATGATGACCTTGAAAAATTTAAGTTTTACGACTACATTAATACAACAACAAACTTCTTAAAGTTTACCTTTGAGGTCAGTACATCTAGGATTGCATACCTAGACATACTTTTATCTAAAGACAATGAGAGAGCCGAATTCTCTGCCCAGATTTATCAAAAACCCACCTTTTCAAACACTTATTTGCATTTTCAACCTCACATCCCCCCACTAAAAACATACTGTAGACAAGGGTCAGTTCATAAGGGCAGCACAAATGCTGTCAGGGTTTGATAATTTTTTAGATGAATATGAGACAATAAAGAGTATGTTTCTGGCTAGATTTTACCCCCATGGTATGGTAAATCAACTAATTTATGAAGTGATAAAAGAGAAAGGGGCATTTTTAACCCAATTTTAGGTCTTAGTGAAACACCAAGACCTGAAATTTATGTATCAGCAAGTGATTTAATGGCTGACAATATTACCTCTTCTAGTGAACTTAGCATCCCTGCACCCGTACATTATCTAGTACAAAATACAACCTTTACTAGATCCTTTATCACAACTTATAATGCTGACAGTGTAACTATTAGGAGGATTATCCAGAAGAACTGGGCTATTCTAAGGGAAGACAGACACATTATTGAGAAAGTGAGGGATACACCGCACATAATATACAGAAGGGGTTGTAATTTAAAAACATTGTGGATCATTTTAACAGAACATCCACACATAAGAGTAATAAAATTCATTGCATGTCTAAATGTGGATGCTGTTCCATCTGCCCCTACATTTTGATGGGTGAACAGTTTGTTATAAAGAACTTTACATTTTATATAAAAGGAGCATTTAACTGTTTGACAGGAGGGGTAGTATACGCTGCACTCTGTCTACATTGCCCTGCTTTTTACATAAGCAAAACTGAACGCAATTTCAAAGAAAGAACTGCTGAACATCTATACGACATTAAGAAAAGGAAAACAAACAATGCCCTAGCCTAACACTTAATGGAATAGCCAGACCATGTTTTTAAATTTGTAATTATGGAAAAGGTAACTCCTAGTGAACATGGTGGCCCATGACAACTTAAGTTGGAAGAACGTGAGTTATATTGGCAGCTCACACTTAATGCAAGTTCTTGGCCAAGGATTAACGACCAGATTTCTATTAGCTGTCTTTTAAAACTAAGACCTTTAGAAAGATGATATTGCTACCTTTGTTATCAGGCAGATTTTTTTTAGTATAGAATTTACTATTTAATGATTGCTCTTACATAAAACTATTTATTATTGTTTGGTAAAAGAAAGTTTTACAGGTTGATATTCAGCCTTTGATTTTGTTTACTTCAATTTTGAACTTATTGAATATGTCGCCTTAATGCATGATTTGTTCAGGGGATGAGGCTCTCATGTGACTTAAAGCTGATCACATGATTTTACAAGTTTTTGGCTGTCACATGATTTTAAGCTGATCACATGATTTTACAAGTTTTTGGCTGTCACATGATTTTAAAAAAGTTATCACATGACCTTTTAGAATTGTATTTAGTGTGTGTGTGTTGGTACACTTCATCTGAAGAAGTTTTGTTATAAAATAAAATGAAAGTACTAATATTACATTTTAAGTTGTTGAGCTGGATTTGTCAGAATCTCTGTTGCCTTGCATGTGTTTTTTTTATCAGTTTGTCTTCTGTTTTGGTTTGGTTTGGTTAACTACCTCATGTTCACTGACAACCCTCTACTTCTAGTCCACACAAACTCAACATGTAAGAGATACAACTATATTAAGAACCTTGAATCCATCTCTCACACACCAGTCAGTACATATAAGAATGAGCGGGTTGTCAGCATGCACACCTCACCTCCTACTCTACCCAAACTGACATCACACATACCTACATATGTGGAGGTCCTCACCAGAAACATACCTAAACACCAGAGACCTCCCAAACACAAGCATGCTACACATAATACTTCTTCTGTGGAACACAATAGACATAGTAGCTCATGCACCAGTGTCTCACCTATCAAGCCCTTAAGGCAAAACACAAAACCTGACATATCAGTCATAGGTGATTCCTTGGTGAGACACACAGATGTCCCTCTCACCAGGCTGGATAAGGAAAAGGTCACTGTCAGTTGTCTGTTAGGTGCCAATTCCACTATATCACAAATATACTCAAGTGTCTCAACAACAGGTGCTGTTATGACTCCATCATAGTCCATGTTGGTGTGAACAAGTTGAGATATACCTGTCTGGACTATATGAAGAAAGACATAACTGAACTCTTGGACTATGTGTCTCAGGCAGGTATGTCCCTAGTCTTAAGCAGCATTTTACCTTCACCTAAAATGATGCCTCAATACAAACTGAAAATGAATGACTTCAATAATTGCCTTAGTTCCTGGTGTCATTCTAAGGGGATCTAGTATCTGTCAGCCTGGGATGATGGGATCGACAGACCTCAATGCTTTGCCAGAGATGGTCTTCATCTGTCACCCCTGGGATTTCAGCTACTAGATAAAGCTCTTGCCACCCCCATAGGGCCTTTTTTAGGCAGTGTCTCAAGGACAAAATTCCCGATGTATAAACTCCATCTAAAAACAGCCTCAAGGTTATGCTGCTAAATGCTAGGAGTCTTAACATTAAATTGCACTCACTGGAAGCAGTCCTCACTTTGAAATACACAGACCTTTGTGCAGTCATGGAAACCTGGTTCAAGGCTATGAAGAGCACCCTAGCCATACCAGGTTACACCCCCCTCCACATGTTCAGACCACAAACTGTAGGCGTGAAAACTAAAGGACGTGGTGTATTAATTTTCATTAAAGATAAATACTGCTCCAAATTGGTCAAACAGTATGAATCCCTGGAGATACTTCAGGTGCAATTAACTTTTGGTAGGACACCTATTCAAGTAATTGCCAGCTACAGGACCTCCTCCATGAATCAGGACATCCACTCTGCCTATTTGGATCTACTTGAGTCTATCAAGATACAGCCATCCACCAAGGTTTTGGGCAACTTTAACTATCCATCCATTGACTGGGTAAATTACTTGTGCTTAAACTCACTTGCCCAAAGGCTGCTCAACTTCGTTAACTCCAATGCCCAGGACCAGCTGGTTGACATCCCCACAAGGGTTGCAAACATCCTGGATCTGGTGCTTACCAATATGTGGGACCACAGCAGCACACCCACTATGAGGTCTTCCCTGGTGAGCTCTGACCACAAATCAGTGTCATTTGAAGTAACTATTACACCTGACCCCCCCCCCCCAGCAGCAACTAAACTAAAAAACTTCTCCAAAACAGATTATAACCTGTTATGGGATGGTATATATAACTTCACTGCACCTCCTCCCTCAGAAGGAACTGGCAAGTATGCTGAGTTCTACACCAATGCTTTATACAGACACCTGTATAACTGCATTGACTTGGCCGTACCTGATAGGACCAAAACAAGCTCCTCAAGTAAGAGCAAACCTGCCTGGTGGACAACTGCCATTAACAGGCTTTATGATAAGATGCAGAAATTGCTGTCTAAGAGTAAGAGGGAGTGAGCCCTAAACTGGAAACATTCCCTTCTCAGCTTAAACTTCTTGTGAAGTCCTCCAAAGCAAACTATGAATCCAAATTAGCTTCCTCAACTAAGGACAACCATAAAGCATTCTTTAGTTACATCTGTAACCTAAAAGGAAAGGCCCAGATTTGTGCCGAACTGATAGTTAATGATACAACATATACTGAGCCTGTGGACATAGCTAATCTGTTGGCTGACAGGTTCTGTGAAAACTTCACTCCTCAGTCCCTGCCACACATACCCCATGACATCCCTACCATCTATTCCCTGTCTTGTATCTCTAAACAGCAGGTTGTAAATGCCCTCTGTAAGGACAAAAACACAGCAACTATGGGACCTGATAATATCTCAGGCTGCATCCTACATGGGTTCCAACAAGAATTGGCAACACCATCCGGTACTCTTTTCAATCATAGTCTAAGCACCGGCTATATCCCAGCTGAATGGAAAATGGTCACCATTATTCCCTTGTACAAAGGTGGTGCTTTCACTGACCCCAGGAACTATAGACCTATTAGCCTGACTAGCCTTATCTGCAAGTCCATGGAGTGAATCATCATGGACCTTATAAAAAAAGATATAGGTAATCGCCAAAAACTTGAACCTACTCAGTTTGGATTTGTCAAAGTGAGATCATGCCTATTAAACCTGGTGGATTTCTTTGAGACAGTCACTAAGGCCCTGGATGAGGGGAAATCTGTGCATACAGCCTACCTATACTTAGCCAAGGCCTTTGACACTATCCCCCACTCAGGCATCATTGACAAACTCACCCAGCTAGGTATCAACCCTTATATTGTTAGAAGGGCTGCTAACTGGCTCACTGATACAACCCATATAGTCAAAATAGGAGAATCTACCTTCAACAGCATATCTGTAACCAGTGCTATTCCACAGAGATCAGTCCTGGGACCTCTACTGTTTGGAATCTATTTCTCTGAAGTGCAAGCAAAAACTAAAGGTCTGTGGCTGACAAAGTTTGCTGATGACTACAAACTGGGAGAGGTCATAGAATTTCCAAATTATGTCAACATCCTACAAGGGGGTTTTACACAATCAAATGATTGGTGCAAAAGTCATGGCCTTAAACTCAATGCAAAAAATGTATTATCATCCTTTTCGGTAAGAGCAATGTTCCTGCTAACTACCACATCAATAGTAGCACACTATGTACACATTCAGTGGTGAGAGACCTGGGCACACAGGTTGACAGCAACCTTACCTTTGATCACCATGTCTCCACAGTGGTAAGAGGGGCATTCTATATCGCTCATCTCATAAGTAAGGGCATTGCCTCCAGAAATAAAGAAGTTATAACCTTCCTGTACTCTTCCCTCATCAGGCCAATAATTGAGTACAATGCCCTTTTTGCTGCATACCTCTCCAAGCACCTGCAGCAGTTAGAGAAACCACAAAGGTTCCTCACAAAGAAAATTCAAGGACTTCAGCATCTGTCCTATGTGGATTGTCAGAAATCACTGTCACTTTATTCTGTTTCATACATACTATACAGGTGTGATCTCTGCCTTGCATATAAGGCAATCTTTGACCCTGTTTTGAAATGCTGCATATCCACAAGTTAAATGGTACATGGGTTCCTCACTCTAAAGATCTTAACCTGGTATGTAAACCAATGCACAGCAACAAAAGAAACCACAAATTCCAAGGTGAAGCAAACACAGGCAGGAAGTAGTAAATTCACACAGTTTATTTAGAGGAATAAGCTCTTTCGTCTGAAACAGTTAATTTATCAGGAACTTCATCAGAAACAGTATAGATTCATCCTACACCAAATTTATGTACGTAAACGATAACATCATATCCTGTCTTGGAGCCCAAATGTATAAACACACCCCCTAATATAAATATATGAATATGCATATAAACACTATATTGGTATCAAGAAATTAAGAATGTATAAATATAAAATACTTAATTATACACAAAAGACATAAAAGCAGCATAAAATATGAAAGAATTAGAACATTTTTAAAAAATGCAAACATAATTACTACAAAAACTATCTTTTGAGAGCTTTCAATTTTAAAAGACTAGAGATAGAGAGACTTTCATTTAAACCTGGCCAGTATATGGAATTCAGGCACATTTGCCATATTAATTCTAATTTTTCCAAAAAATAGGGCCATGCACTACCTCTTTCTGATACAGATACAAGTTCTAAAACAATAAATTTAAACATGTGTCCTGGATTTAATGTGACATGCTTTGCTAGTGCATTCACTTCACAACAATCTCTAATATTTCTCAGATGTTCCCCAATCCTGCTTTAGAGTTTACGTTCTGTCTTCCCCACATAAAAACATAAACAGTTAGAACATAAAGCACAATAAACAAATTTCTCACTGTTACAACAGCATTTGCGGGGTGTCTTCACCTTTATATTATTGATTGTAAGGGCCGGATTCATGAAGGCTTGCACGGAGTCTAAGAGTAGTGTAAGACTCCATGCAGCCTTCGCGATCCAGGAACAGCCCAAAGTCCGTGTAAGAGACAAGCTAAAACGTCTCTTACACGGAGTGGGCGTGGATAAGCTAATCACCTCACTTGCAGCCGAATAGCATGCAAATGAGGATGATTAGCGATCCAGGAAGCCCAGAACAGCCCGTGTAAGAGCCGTTTTAGCTGCAGAAATGTACTCAGTTGACAACTGAGTACGTTTCTGCAAAAACTGCAATGGAGCCATGTCAGCTCCAAATAAAGGGTGCATATGTGTCAGGCAGCATGCCAATGGCCAAATATGTGGCCATTAGCAAAGTAACCCGATGCAAATATATTAAAAATATAATTTTTTTTTTCGGCGATTGCCGATGTTTAAACCCAGTGCAGCCCCGCACAAAAGGGCTGCGCTGTATAAAACATAAAAACGAAGGTTATAAACCCACAAATGTGGGTTATATGCAATACATGGAATGTCAATGCAGGGACCAGCAGACCAAAACCAACATGGCCACCGTGTAGTGGTTGCAAGCTGAGTCTAAGACATGTAACTAAGCATTAGTAGGCAATCTGATGCAAATGAGTGTTAGGATACTGAATTCCACTGTCACATAGCAAATGAGCACAGTCTGAGTAGTGTAAGAGTTACAGAAGGGGGAGGAACAGAGTAGGAGATAGGTGACATCACAGGGGGGAATGGTAGAAAGAAATGCAGTTCATTGGAGGTCAGAGTTACATGACAGATGTCAGACAGATATCATGGAAAGAGGTGTGCCACTAGATAAGCATGAGAAAGTCAAGAAATGGAAGGTGTACACTGTTGCCTACACCGAAGTTTCTTGCTGGGCGTGCATGCGCACGATTGCGCGCCATGAAGCGCGAGTAAGGCAGTGTGTGCGCGTGTAAGGCAGACTGAGCATGTGGGAGCGTGTTGGGAGATGTTTAACACTGTTTGCGCGGGTGTGCACGCGTTTTAATCCGAATAAGCAGATTCTGAACCGTGTAAGCATGTGTGCGCGCGTGTAAGTCACTGTGAGCGTGTTTCTGCTGGTTTGCACACGGCTCCTCCCTGAGGAAACAGAGAGGAAAAGGAAGCAACAGATTTAGTAGGAAGCTAGCAGGGAATACTGCTGGAGCTAGCAGGTGAAAACAATTAGAAGCAGGCAATTACACAGGCAGAATAGTAGCCCAGCCCAGCACTTAAAACTCTGCAAACAGCAGTGCAGGATGTTTCTCTCAAGAGACACTGCAAGACAGGAGTAAGCTAGTAGAAGTGAAAACTGAAAAAGCTGAACTCAGAGCAGAAATGTTAGGGGCTGCCATAGCTGTCATAATGAGACATAGGCGACTTGCTGAGGGTGGTGACAATGCAGATGGTGCCAGACAACCCACAGTGAGGAGACGGAGAAGAGTGTACAAGCCCTGGGTCACCTACCATGGGTTACATTAGCTGGAGATAGTAGAGCGCTATAGAGTGGACAGAGACCTCCTGCAGCAAATAGTGGAGCTGTGCAGGCCATGCCTCACACACAGAACCAACAGAGGGGAACCCATCCCAGTGGAAACCAAGGTATGTGTTGGCCTAAGAATACTAGCAACAGGTACCTTCCAGAGACCAACTGGTAATATGATGGGGATATCACAGGCATCAGCCTCTACCCCCTCTGACTCACTCAAATAATAACATGGATGCCTACAATGACATTACCTGCTCACAAACATGTACAGGGAAGTGTAATATGCGCATCCGACAGAGGCAGCCCAGCAGCACCACCTGAGGCATGAATGCCATGTGTTAAGTAATGTAACACCATGTACTATATGCACACCTGAGGACCCTGACTAACATCCTACCCTCACCAAGCATCATGCCACAATATGACAATGAGATGATCAAGTGCAATAATTGACTGAAGTATCGCAGTTAGTCAAAGGGGATCCAATGTGTGCCAGTCTGGGATGACATGCTGAGCATGACACGATGCTCCACCTGCTAGGACTGGTGTGCACCTATCAGTGCAGGCCGTATGGATACTGGCAAAGGCTGTTGTTACCCTCAGTGTGCCCTGAATAGGTAAGGCTCAAAACACAAACGTATCTCCATAGGTATCAGAAGGGAAAATAATAAGATAAGGGATAAGTCAAAACAGCAAGATGCATGCAGTCTAAACTCACCCAGTATGGAGAATGTTGATATCTGTGCTGTAACAGAAAACTGAGTCAAGGCTCACAACAGCACCCTAACACTACCAGGTTACACCTCATACTGTGCTGTACAGACTCAAAACATGGAACAAGCTACAAAAGGAGGGTGACTAGCAAGAATTGTCAAGGATAACCACACCCCCATGTTGGTACCACAACAAGAAGCAGCATGGACTAGCCATGGTCAAGTAACAGTGGCTAAAACTGCCCCCCAGTTTATAGCCTGCTACAGACTACTGTCCCAACACCAGGAACTGCACCTGGCCTATGCTGGAATACATGAATATATCAAGTCCTCCAAACCACATTATATTGGGTGACTGAAAATACCAGACATAGACTGGGAGCATTATACTAGCTCCAACAGTGTAGGACAAAAGTTCATAGAATCCAGTTTGCTGTAGCATAGACTAGATCCAGGCCTGCTGAATATAGCTTTGTTTATATGCTTGTTGTTTGTTTGCTTGTTATTTCCCTGGAACGCTAATTCCACCTAATACGCGGCTTCACAGCGCTTCTGTGGCTCACTAGTGATATCTGCATTGCTTACTGTACTTATTTCCTTGTTTCACTTGAAAGAAAGTTACTGTTTGTCGTTTTTGCATTTAAGTTACCTGTAACACATTGCACTTAAGTTACCTGGCACTTGCTCACTAAAGCAATTATATAAGTCAGCACTAAAAATTAAAAGCACTACACCCTCACTCCCCACTGGCCCTGGTTTTCAATTATTAAGGAATTCCCAATATTATTCTAGCATGTCCAAAGGTCAGTTGTCAATCTCCTCTCCGGTCCAGCTGGTGAATCTGGGAATCTTGAGGCAATGTTACAACTGCCTCATGTACACAGACAACCCTCTCCTCCTCCCAACAAATTCCAACACATGTGAGAGATGCAACCATATAGCCAAACTGGAGGCTAAGCTCTCTCAACTCAGTACTGGCATAACCAGTCAGGAGGAGAAGGAAACCATACTCACTACAATTCCAGTCTCACATAGACCTACCACGACAGCAAACCAAAAACATAATCACACAAAAACATACTCGGAGGCTCTAAATAAAGATCTGCCGAAGCAGCAGAGACCTCCAAAGCAGACACCCAAGCAGCCGCTACCCCAAAACAAAACACGTGCAACACATATCTCACAAAGCCAGTGTGCCGAACAGTCACAGCTCTTAAGACTAAACAACACACCTGATACACTTGTAATAGGTGACTCTATCGTCAGGCACACTGACGTCCCGCTCACCAGGCTGAACAAGGAGAGGGTCACGGTGAGCAGCCTGTCAGGTGCTAGGTTCCGCCACATAACACAAGCACTCAGGTCACTCCAAGGCAAGTACAAATATGACTCAGTCATTGTCCATGCTGGTGTGAATGACCTGAGACGTACCTCCCTGGACTACATGAAAAGAGATATAAAGGAGCTCTCTGAGCATGTAGCCCAGGCCGGTATGACCCTGACCTTGAGTAGCATCTTACCCTCACCAAGAATGATGCCACAATATGAAGACAAGATGATCAATTTCAACAATTGGCTTAAGTACTGGTGTCATTCAAAGGGGATCCAATGCCTGTCAGCTTGGGATGATATGCTCGACAAGCCACGATGCTTCGCTAGGGACGGCTTGCACCTGTCACCCCTGGGCTTTTGGATATTGGCAAAGGCTCTTGCTACCCCATAGTGCCTTTTTAGGCAAGGCTCAAAAGACAAACCCACCTCCATAGGTATCACAAGGGATAAGAAACTAAGAGTAATGCTACTCAACGCCAGAAGTCTAAACCTCAAGATGCCTTTTGAAACTCTCCTTAGCATGGAGAACATCGATATCTGTGCAGTAACAGAAACCTGGTTCAGGGCTCCGAGAGCACCCCAGCACTACCAGGTTATACCTCATACCATGCTTTTCGCCCCAAAACTTGGACCGAACCACAAAAGGAGGGGAGTATCGATATTCATCAAAGATACCCACACCTCCAGGTTGGTGGCAAAGCACGAAGCATCAGAGACTATCCATGTGCAACTAACAGTGGGTAAAACTGCCTTCCAGTTTATAGCCTGCTACAGACCACCCTCCCAAACCCAGGAACCCCACTCGGCCTTCCTGAGAACACTGGAAAATATGAAGGTCTCTCCAAACACCATTATATTGGGCGACTTCAACTACCCAAACATAGACTGGGAGCATTACTCTAGCTCCAACACCCTAGCCCAAAGGTTCCTAGAATTTATAAACTCAAATGCTATGGAACAACTTGTTACCACTCCCACAAGAGGGGAAAACATACTGGACCTGATCATCACCAACATGGGGACTCTATGCTCCAGACCAGAAGTGTATCCCTCACTGGTAAGATCAGACCATAAACTAATCTCACTGGATATTCTCATCCCGACCCCACCCCCTGCCCAGAAAACCACAGTGAAAAACTTCTCTAAAGCAAATTTTACACTCCTCAAAACTGAGGTGAAATCCTTCAAAGCCCCCGGGCCTGTGGAAAATACAGCCCAGACCGCAGAATCCATTATAAATGCATTCTATGAACACCTTCAGGAATGCATGGATCATGCGATCCCAAATAAAACCAAGACCCAATCCTCCAAAGGCAGACGTCCTGTCTGGTGGACCCCAGCCATAAACAAACTATACAATAGAAGGAGGAAGCTACTAAATGATAAAGCAAAATCCCAAAAAGGGAAGGCATCACTGATCAGTATTAGCAAAAAACTACGGGCACACATAAAATTGTCTAAGGCCAGCTTCAAGAAAAAAATTGCACAGGACACTAAGGATAATCACAGGGCTTTCTTTAGTTATGTTAGGAACCTGGGTGGTAATTCCCAGATATGCTCAGAATTAGTCCAAAATGACAAAAATACACGAACCCACAGACATTGCCAACATCCTAGCTGACAGGTTCAGCGCAAACTTCTCCCCCTCCCACCAAAAGGGCAAATATCTATTCCAGCAGAATGCTGCCCCCCTGACATAACAGATGCTCAGGTAAGAGCCGCCCTCTCCAAAGCAAAAAACACAGCATCAATGGGACCAGATGGTGTCCCGGGCTGCGTCCTACATGAACTCAAAGAAGAGCTAAACCCAAACATAAAACTACTGTTCAATCTCAGCCTTACTACAGGATATGTGCCCAAAGAGTGGCGTACAGCAACAGTGGTCCCTCTCCATAAAGGTGGTGCCTCAATGGATCCTGGAAACTATCGCCCCATAAGCCTGACTAGCTTGGTCTGCAAAGCTATGGAAAGGATCATCATGGACCTCATAAATAAGATATTGGGGACCTACAAACACTGGATCCTACCCAGTTCGGCTTTGTTAAGGGCAGATCCTGCCTCTTAAACCTGGTTGATTTCTTTGAAACAGTCACCAAGGCCATTGACGAGGGGAAGGTGGTCCACACAGCCTACTTGGACCTCGCAAAAGCCTTCGATACAATACCCCACTCGGGCATTATAGATAAGCTCACCAGCTTAAATATAAACCCCTATGTCACTAGATGGATTGCAAACTGGCTCAAGGACAGAACCCACATGGTTAGAATTGCTGGAGCCATGTCAGACTCCAAACCAGTTACAAGTGGTGTCCCACAAGGCTCAGTCCTGGGACCTCTCTTGTTCGGTATATATTTCTCGGAGGTACAGGCCAACACGGAAGGACTGTGGCTGACCAAGTTCGCAGATGACTGCAAACTGGGAGCCATAATCGACTCTCCAGCTGACACAAGCATCCTTCAAAAGGGCCTCATAGAAACAGACAACTGGTGCCATGGCATGGCCTCAAGCTAAATGCCAAAAAGTGTATAGTCATCCCCTTTGGCAAAAACAAAGTGCCCACAAATTACCACATAGGTGGAAATCCATTAAGTACAGAAGAAGTAATTAGGGACCTGGGGACCCAAGTTGATAGCAATCTCTCATTTGACAACCACGTGGCCAAAGTGGTTAGAAAAACATTTTATATAGCCCACCTAATCATGAAGGGATTCACATCTAGATCAGGGGAGGTCATCGTGCCTCTTTACTCATCCCTCATCAGGCCCATAATTGAGTACAATGCCCCTTTTGGGATGTACCTTACCAGACACCTGCAGCAACTGGAAAGACCCCAAAAGTACCTCACCAAGAGGATCAAAGGGCTCAAACAGATGCCATATGCTGCACGGTTAAAGAAACTCCAGCTCTACTCAGTAGCATACCGCCTGTTCAGAGGCAATCTGTGCCTGACGTATAAAGCCATGTCCAACCCGGAATTAATGAACATGCTGCACCTCAGAAAATCCAAATCCCTTCGAGCTACGCGCTCGAGAGGCTTGAACCTCAGCACTGAAATAAATAGGACATGCTGGAGGGACAGATTCATAACCCAGAGGCTCCCTTCACTCTGGAATAAAATCCTAGTCCAGGTTAGGCAGAGTCCCTCACTGACTCTCTTCAAGAGGAATCTTGATGAGTGGATGGGAGATTGTAGGTTTACCCCGGGTATCACTTCTGTGTTACTGTTAGACAGAGGCACAGTATACTAACCTCGAAAAAGGGCATAGCAAAATAAATTTAAAATGGGTGGCGAAAGCCAAACACATTCTGGCTAGGCTTATAAATGCCCTAGGGCAGATAGCCTAGTATGAACCTATGAACCTATGAACCATAAACCAAAAGGCCCAGGAACAACGTACCACTCCCACAAGAGGGGTAAGCATACTGGATGTGATAATCAGCAACATGGGTACTGGATGGCAAGACGAGAAGTGTATTGCTCACTGGTAAAAACAGACCATAGAGTAATCACACTGGATATACAAATCCTGACCACAGTCCCTGGCCAGAAAACCACAGTGGAAAACATGTGTAAAGCAATATTTGCACTCCTCCAAACTGATGTGGAATCCATTAAAGGTCCTGTGCAGGTGCAAAATATGGGCCACACCTCAGAACCTTTAATACAGCCATTCCATGAACACTGCCAGGAATGCTTGGATTATGCAATCCTAAATTAAAACAAGACACAATGCCATACATGCAGGCATCTGGCATGGTGGACACCAGCCACAACAAAACCATGCAAGAGAATGAGGAAGCTACTACATGATAGAGCAAACATAAACAATGAAGTAATCACTGATCAGTAGTATGGCAATAAAATATGTCCACACATACAATCCACTAAGGCCAGCCACAACAAGTTGAATCTGTGAATCCTGAGGCAATGTTACACCTGCCCCAAGTACACAGACAACCCCCAACTCCACCCAAGAAATACAAATATATGCGAGAGATGCAACCATCTATCCAAACTGGAGGCTCAGCTCCCTCAACTCAGTACTCCCAAAACTAGTCAGGAGGAGAAGGTAACCACACACACCACAAACACAGTCCCACATAGACCTATCACAACTGCAAACCAAACACATAAACACAGAAAAACATTCCCGGAGGCACAAATTACAAACACAGCACACCAACAGAGGCCTCTAAACCAGACACCCAATCAAACAACCTCCAAACATAGCACATGCAACACATAGTACACAAAGCTGGTGTGCCAAACAGTCACAGGCCAGAAGGAGAAACAACATGCCTGATACAGTTGTAATAGGTTACTCCATAGTCAGACACACTGCTGTCCTGCACACCAGACTGAACAAGGGAAAGGGTACAGTAAGCTGCCTGTAGGCTGCCACAATACGCCACATAACAGAAGTATGCAGGTCACTCCAAAGCAAGTAGAAATATGATGCAGTCATAGTCCATGCTGGTGTGAATGACCTGAGATGTACCTCCCTAGACTACATGAAAAGAGACATAGATGAGCTCTCTGATTATGTAGTCCAGGCTAGTATGACACTCACCGTTTGCAGCATCCTACCCTTACCAAGAATAATGCCACAGTACAAACACGGAATGATCAGTCATAGCAAGTGGCACACTTACTGGTGTCATTTCTGCTTGGGATGTCATGCTTGACAAGCCATGCAGCTGTTTTTGGGATGGCTTGCACCTGTTACCCCTGGGTGTCTGGATATTGGATAAGACCTTTGCCACCTCCATAGAGCCTTTTGTAGGCAAGGCTGAAAAGACTAACCCACCACCCTAGAAAACATAAGTGGAAAGAAACATAAGGGTAATGCTGACCAATGCCAGATGTGTAAACCCCAATATGCATGCTCCCAAGGCCATCCCCAGTATGGAGAACATCGATGTCTTTGCAGTGACAGAAACCTGCTGCAAGCCTCCTGACAGCACACCAGCACTACCAGGTTATACCACATATCATGTGTCATGGCCCCAAAACCTGGAACAAAACATAAAAGGAGGGTGAGTATCCATATTCAGCACAGACACCCATACGTCCAGGTAACTGACAATGCACAAGGCATTGGAGTCCACCCATGTGCAACTAACTGTAGGCAAGACTGCTGTACAGTCGGTAGCATGCTACAGACCACACTCTCACACACAGGAACCCCACCCAGCCATCCTGAAGACACTGGACAGTATGAATGTCCCACCAAATACCAAACAAGGTACCACAAATTACCACATAGGTGGTAAACCATTATGTATGGAAGGAGTAATCAGTGACCTAGGGACACAAGTGGACAGTAACCTGTTATGTGACACTCACATTGCCAATGTGGCTTGGAAGACTGTCTACATTTGACAGCGTATCAGGAAAGGAGTCACATCTACGTCAACAGAGGTCATTGTGCCCCTATACTGTTCTCTTATCACACCCATAATCTAGTACAATGCCTCATATGGGATGTACCTTACCTGACACCTGCAGCAGTTAGAAAGACCTCAAAGGTACCTCACCAAGAGGATAAAGGGTCTCAAATACATGTCATATGCTGCCTGGCTGTAGACACCCCAGCTGAATGCAGTCACATACTGCCTACACAGAGGCATTGCATGCCTGTTGTAGAAGGCCATGCCCAACACAGGAGTAATGGACATGCTCCACCCCAGAAAACTCAAAGCCATTGGAGCTGTGAGAGTGAAATATGTCAACCTCAACAAATAATGAAATAGGATGTGCTGGGGGGACAGATACATAATCCAGAGGCTCCCCACACCCTGGACCAGAATCCCACTCCATGTTAGGCAGAGCCCCTCACTGACACTCTTCAACAGGAATCTTGCCAAGTGGATGGATGATTGTAGAGTTACACTGGGGGTCTTCACTGTGTCATGTCCAGACAGAGGCACAGCAAAGCAAATCATAAATGGCCATAATATTCACATAGCAAGGGGTGGCAAAAGCCACACACACTCTGGCTAGGCTAACAAATGCCCTAGGGTGGATAGCCTGGTATGAACCTATGAACCTATGAAGATACAAATTGTACAGGACACTAAGGATAATCCCAAGGCTTTCACAACTGATGGTAGGAACCGTGTTGGGAATTCACAGATATGCTCTGAGTCACACAAATATCACAAACACACACACATATTGCCAACATACATCCTGACAGGTGCAGTGCAAACCACCCCCCCCAGAATGCAGAATATCTATCCCGGCAGACTGCTGGCCCCCTGACATTGCAGATGCTGAGGTAACAGCCAGCATCTACAAAGCAAAACACACAGCAGCAATGGTATGAGATGGTGTCCTGGGCTGAGTGCAACATGGACTCCAAGATGAATGGAATGCCAAATCACACTACTGCTCAATGTCAGCCTTACCACAGAATATGTACCCAAAGAGCAGTGTACAACAACAGTGGTCCTTCTCAACAAAGGTGTTGCCTGAATGGATACTGAAAACTACTACCCCAGAATCCTGAGAAGCTCGGTCTGCACAGCTATGGAAAGGATCAGCATGTACCACAGACATAAAGATATTGGGGACCTACTGACACCGGACCCTACCCAGTGTGGCTTTCTTAAGTGCAGATCCTGCCCTTAAACATGTTTGACTCAATTGAAACAGTCATTAAGGTCATTGATGAGGGCAATGTGGTCCACACAGCATAGCTGGACCTTGCAAAGGCTTCTATACAATACCCTATGTGTTCATTATAGATAAGCTCACCAACTTAAATATAAACCCCTATGTCAGTAGAGGGGTTGCAAACCAGACCAAGGACAGAACAGACATGGTCAGACATGCTGCAGCCATGTCAGACTACAAACCAGATATAACTGGCATCCCACAAGGCTTGGTCCTGGGATCTCCCTCGTCTGGTATATATGTCCCATAGGTACAGGCAAACATGGAAGGACTGTGTCTGAACATGTTTGCAGAGGACTACAAACTGCTCACCATATATGATCCACCAGCTGACACAAGCATCCCACAAAAGGGCCACATAGAAACAGACAACTGGTGCCATAGCCATGTCAGCAAGCTAATTGCAGAAAAGTGTATAGTCAACCCCATGGATATACAGTAAGTGCCCACCAATTACCACATAGGTGTTAACCCATTATGTAGTTAACATGTAATGAGAGACCTGGGGACACAAGGTGATAGATATTCTGCATTGGACAAACATGTGCTGTAGTGTTTACAGAAACATACCATATACCCACCTAATCATGAAGGTTGTCAGATCTAGATAAGGGGAGGTCATTGTGGCTCTGCAGTCATCCTCCATCAGCGGTACAATTGACTACAATAGCCCCTGTGGGATGTACCTCAGCAGACACCTCCATCAACCGTAAAGTCCCCAACAGTACCTCACCAGGAGTATCAAAGAGCTTGCACAGATGCCATGTGTTGCCTGTGTTGCTGGTATCAATAAACATGCTGCACCTTGTACAATCTGAATGGCAGTGAGCTATGCACATGAGAGACCTGAACCCCAGCACTGACTTACATAGGACAAGTTGTACTGCATGATCCATAACACAGAAGCCACCCCCACCCATGAGTGAACTCCCAGTACAGGCTACCCATAGAGTCACTTATCAATTTTCCTCAATAGGAATCTTGATGAGTGGATGTGAGCTGGTAGCTTTATCCTGGGTATCACTGTCATGTCACAGGTAGACAGAGGCACAGTATACTAACCATGACATATGTCATGGCAAACTCCACTTACAATGTGTGTTGAAGGACAAACACACTCTCCAACTAGCATTAGACATGGACTAGGGCACATCGCTAGTGTTTGCAAATGTACACTTATGTTGTGGAATACACTACCGATGTTGGACAAGCCTGGTTTATGTAGTTCATATCTGAAATGAATGCAACATGGTCAGATGTACACAACTGGCCCCTAACCAGGCTGTTGTGCTCACTATCGAAATGTAAAGCAGTGATAGCCCTAAAGCCCAGGATACTGTCCACCACAGTCAAAGTACTACCAGTACACTATACAGTACTACAGTGTTAGGTCAGTGTGAAAGGATGTTGACAACTGTATGCAAAGTATCCCATGCAAACACTGCAGGCACAGTATAATCCTGTTGTGTTTACACACAAAGCAGTTGTACAGTAACTACACAACATGACACACAACCATAAACGGGTGATATTTGTTGAAGTTCACACTAATCCACAAATGTGGTGGGCTGCAGAGTTCAACATATGGAATGCTCACATTGGGCATGCTCACACACTTTGATAAATGAGACATATGTCAGACAACATGCCATGGGAAGGCTGAACTGGGCATGCTCACACACTTAGGCCAAATCTCAGTTTAGCAGTTGGACACACATATCTGGTATTTTTACGTGTTATTACAGGAACCAACCACATTATAGCAGTCTGCCCAGTCCACACAGTTAAATGACTACAGAGACATACGTGATATAGTGGATCCCTCCCATATGCAAACATCTTCCACAGATGCACAAGTTGTTCATACAAACAGGGAATGCTATGGCAATAAAGATGTGCAAACAGTCTATCAGCAACAAATAATGTGCATTTGACAATTAAACATATGGGTGTAGAGGTCAACACTAGGCTGTTTGCCCTAGGGAATGACAGCTTAGCCAGAGTGTGCTTGGCGTCTGCCTCCCCACAGGATGCACATTCCCCTTTCTAAACACCGATGATGTCAGCACCCTATAAGTACAGCAGGAGAAAAGAAACTTCCCAGTAATGCGAATAGTGTGCTCCGCTAATGCGTCTGTCACAAGTATCATAGCATAGTTAGGTAGGGGTTTGAATCCTGCAAATGCTGTGTGTGAGTGGGGTTGGTGTGTGTGTAAGTCTGTGGGAGAGAAATGTCCCGTTTGGCAACTGGGAAAACGCACTACAGGATGCACATTCCCCTTTCTAAACACAGATGATGTCAGCACTCTATAAGTAAAGCAGAAGAAGGAAAACTTCCCAGTAATGCGAATAGCGCGCTCTGCTAATGCATCTGTCTCAAGTGTCATAACATAGTTAGGTAGGGGTTTGAATCCTGCAAATGGCAAGTGTATGTGTGTTTGGCTGAGGGGGATAATTGTGTGTGAGGGAAATGTCCCTTTTGGCAACTAGGAGAACAGACTACAGGATGCACATTTCCCTTTCTAAACACTGATGATGTCAGCACCCTATAAGTACAGTAAGAGAAAAGAAACCTCCCAGTAATGCAAATAGCACACTCTGCTAATGTGTCCTTTTCGAGTGTCATAACATAGTCAGATAGGGGTTTGAATCCTGCAAATGGCAAGTGTGTGTTTTTGGCTGAGGGGGGGTTAGTGTGTGTGAGGAAAATGTCCCTTTTGGCAACTAGGTGAACAGACTACAGGATGCACATTCCCCTTGCTAAACACCGATGATGTGAGCACTCTATAAGTATAGCAGGAGAAGGGAAACCTCCCACTAATGCGAATAACGCGCTCTGCTAATGCGTCCGTCTCAAGTGTCATAACATAGTAAGGTAGGGGTTTGAATCCGGCAAGTGTGTGTGTTTGGCTGAGGGGGGTTAGTGTGTGTGAGGGAAATGTCCCTTTTGGCAACTAGGAGAACAGACTACAGGATGCACATTCCCCTTTCTAAACACCGATGATGTCAGCACTCTATCAGTATAGCAGGAGAAGGGAAACCTCCCAGTAATGCGAATAACGCGCTCTGCTAATGCGTCCTTCTCAACTGTCATAACATGGTTAAGTAGGGGTTTGAATCCTACAAATGGCAAGTGTGTGTGTTTGTCTGAGGGGGGTTAGTGTGTGAGGGAAATGTCCCTTTTGGCAACTAGAACAGACTACAGGATGCACATTTCCCTTTCTAAATACTGTTCAGCTGAAGGCCATGGCTCTGGCACAAGTTGTCTGTTTCTATGATGCCCCTTTGGAAGATGCTTGTGTCGGCTGGAGAGTCGATTATGGTGGCCAGTTCACAGTCATCTGCATATTTGGTCAGTCACAGTCCGTCCGTGTTGGCCTGTACCTCCAATAAATATATACCAAACAAGAGAGGTCCCAGGACTGAGCCTTGTGGGACACAACTTGTAACTGGTTTGGAGTCTGGCATGGCTCCAGCAATTCTAACCATGTGGGTTCTGTCCTTGAGCCACTGTGCAATCCATCTAGTGACATAGGGGCTTATATTTAAGCTGGTGAGCTTCTCTAGAATGCCCAAGTGGGGTATTGTTGTAAAGGCTTTTGCGAGGTCCAGGTAGGCTGTGTGAACCACCTTCCCCTCGTCAATGGTCTTGATGACTGTTTCAAAGAAATCAACCAGGTTAAACCTGGTAGTGCTGGTGTGCTCTCAGTAGCCCTGAACCAGGCATCTGTTACTGCACAGATATCGATGTTCTCCATGCCAAGGAGAGTTTCGGGTGCATGCATCTGGAGGTTTAGACTTCTGACGTTGGGTAGCATTACTCTTAGTTTCTTATCCCTTGTGATACCTATGAAGGTGGGTTTGTCATTTGAGCCTTGCCTAACATAGGCACTATGGGGGTAGCAAGAGCCTTTGCCAATATCTGAAAGCCCAGGGGTGACAGGTGCAGGCCATCCCTAGCGAAGCAGGTAGTTCAACAGAAGATGAATATGTGAAGGTGTAGTGCCTGTGATTAGTTAGCAGTAGCATATATGACTGCTCACGTGGACACATGCCAGGTAAGTCATATGCACTGTGTCACAGGCAATGTACATGTGAACAGGACAAACAGTGACATCCTGTCAAGTGGGACATGGACATACATATAGTAAGCTATGCAGATGGCACTAGGAGTCCACAGAAGCTCTATAACTATGCATTGCAGGTGTGATCAGTATTCCAGGGTAATTGCAAGCAAACATGCATGCAAACAAAGCTACAGTAAACAGGGCTGCATGTAGTCCATTGTACAACAAACAAGCTGTACCACTTCCAGTAGGTAACACTGCAAATATGCAGGCACTATGCACATGTACATGGAAATACATGGGTCAGATGGCTAGGGTCCAGTCTCAGCGCACACAAGTGTACAGACCATGTACTTTCAGGATGTACAATAACTGGATGGAAACCCATGTGCTCATACCTGCAGTAATACACATGTCAAATAACAGACACTGAGCCTTCACTCAGTGGTTCCATACTTAGTAGGATGTATGCTACCTGGCCTGCCACCACAGTATCCCTGACATATATGGGGACTCTCCCTCCTGTGACAGTTAGTTTGTGTGTTGGGGCTGTCTAGCATGGTATGAGATGTGAGCATGTAGTGCTAGGGTGCTCCTGTGTGTCCTGTACCAGTCGTGTAGTACTGCACACATATCAACATCCTCAAACATCTGCATTGCAGAGTCCAATGTGGGCAACATGCCACTTGCAATTTACATGTCCATCATTGCGTATTACTACATTCATTACCTTATCCCCTGTGCTACCTATGTATGTAGCCTTCTGTTTACATCATTACCACCAGTATGCCAACATGTGCAGATGATACACTATGGTAATTACCATGGGTGTAGACAACAGTACATGACAATCACACACTTACTGCATCAGGCATGCTGTGATATACCCACAATTAATTCAGCACACAGTACTGTTAACAACAGGATACTATTACTACACATCTATGTGGTCACCCTGTGCATCAGCAACATGTTAACCTGTACCTGCACAGTTGTTACAGATTGCAGGAGGTGGCACAGTGTCATCATATGCACAGGGTGTGAACTTGGTATGCCTGAGTCAGCCACCGATACCACCGATTGACATGTATGTGTATGTGTGTTGGTGAGGGACAGCAGTAGAAGGTGGGGCAATGTTGATGCAGTGTGTGCGTGTATGCGGTAGCCCTAGGTGTTGTCAATTTGCATGTGTGTATGGATGCACACAGTTCCACCTCATGGCTGCCATATACTGGTGTTTGTGGACAGCCACAGACTGTACCTGCCAGGTCATACAGATCAGTGTCTCTGGCCATGGACACGGTACCTGTGCCTTGCAGGGGTGCTACGGACCGTATCCAGTACCAACCCAGACTGGGTACTGTCATCAGAAGCAGGTGTTCATTGACTGGACACAGATCCCTGTCCGGCCTGGCCAGAGCCACGTGCACGTGGTCTCCTGGGGTGGTCTGATGACAGCACAGACCCAGCATTGCTGGGGCTGCTGCTGGCACTACGGGGGCGGCCGCGGCCCTGTTGTCGTCCGTGACGACTGCCAGCTGCTGCTGTTGCTGGCATACGGCCACGTCGACACCTCAACCGCCCACCATCGCCCTGGCTCATGGACATTTAATTATGGAACCGGTCTAATATGTCCCCACAATGTCTGTCTATGACATCGGTGAAATCACGGATGGCAGCCGCAATGTCACGCATACTGTCAGTCATGGCTGTGTGACATGCTGTCAGCTCCCTCAGACCCTGTCTGGTGTACCGTTCCATACGTGACTGTGCCTGCATGACAGCCCAAAACATAGCTGAGGTTGTAAGACCTCTGTGGGCACGTCTGACAGGGGCAGTACGCCCATAGATGCTCCCACGAGAACCCCTGGACATCTGTCTGTGTGGTACCATCTCTGGGCCATGCCCATGGCTGCTGTGTGGGGAGGCATGTGCCACAGATACCACATTACCCTGGTCAATGCCCACTGTATGCTGTCCATCACCTAGGGACATTGGTGACAAAGGGTGTATTGGCAGGATAACTGTGCGCATTGATGGGGTTGACAGCTGTGTACTGTCAATCGGCTGACCAATGGCAGACCCTGGCATACCTTCCTGTGCCATTACACAGATGTCATCATTATCAGTACCCACGGCACCTGATTCAGGTTCCCTGCTACATGACACCAGAGCAGCACCAGAACCTGTGGGAGGGAAACAGGAAACACAGTTTACAATGTCTACACATTACCAGTGATGCACACATGCACACATGCACACATTCACAGGTGCACACATGCACACATGCACAGGTGCACACATGCACACATGCACACATGCACACATGTACACATGCACACATGCACACATGCACAGGTGCACACATGTACACATGCACACGTGTACACATGCACAGGTGCACACATGCACACGTGCACACATGCACAGGTGCACACATGCACACATGCACATGTGCACACATGCACACATGCACACATTCACACAGTTTCACACAATTGTACAGTTCTCAGTATGCGTGATATCAACACACAGACACAGACACACCTACATGCATACAAAGAGCACTACTAAGTGAGCCAAATAGTACTATTACTATCAAAACTATTACAGGAATTGTTAATACATACTCACCAGCATGGATAGGCTGCATTGCTGTTATACCAGAGGGACCTGCAGACGTGAAGAAACTAATGTCAGTGGGCACAACTGTGCCATTGTTACTGAGTATGATACAGGTCAGTAGTACAACAGTCGCCTTTCACAGGTCAGCTGCTAATATTGAGGATATCACACTTGCACATTAAATACTATGGTGACAGCCACAAACCAAGAACACACCTCACACATGCATTAACTACCAGTGTACACAACAGTCAACTATACATATGGCATATTACCTGCACATTCACTGTCTTGCTGCTGTGTGGCTCCAGCCTCCATCATAATGCATGTCTGCTGCTGTTGTTGTTGCTGGCGGACTGGAGCCACTACACTCATGAGTAGTCCCTCCAGTCTGGTGAGTGGGGGATGTGTAGCCACCCCACCACCTGTGGCGACCTGTTGCCTGTGGATATCCGATGCACGCTGATGGACATGTCTGATTAAATCACTGCAGTGATGTCATACCTGCTCATATGTCCTATTATGCGTGCCTATGTCATTTACCCGACGGACAAGGTCTTACCACAGTGCAGCCCTCTCCTGCTGATTCTGGCTGGTGCGGAAAAGAGTATTGCATAATCCGCACCAGGCTCTGGTGTATCTCCTCATCCTCAGCTGTGGAGTAAGTGGGATTCAGCGGTGGGCCATGTACCTGAGAAAGAAAATAACCTGATATCAGCAATATATGTCAGCAGAATTTGGCACACATACTACACATGCTACTCGACTGTTATGATACAACATATCTCACATATATAGCATCTGTCTGTCTATTGGTGGATACACATGTAAATGGCCAGGTATCAGTGCTCAGCCAGCAACTGTGCAACAGTACCTGGCACACTCCATACGACATACTACCAAACCCCAGCAGTCAGAACACTGATTCAGGTCAAGAGCACCTCCTCACTCTGGGGTTTGTATCTAGGTACTGTATGGCCTACATCATCAACTACTGTGAGCTGACCACACACTGATTGCCCTGGATATACATATCCCACCTCCACCACCAGCACAAACGACTATAGTGAATAACATTACAGATGCAAACGTTACACTTTGTAACAGTGACATGGTATCCTTTCAGCCCACTGGGCCAGTGGCAGATACAACCCACAATGCTGACCCCTACACAATTGCTTTCTACAGACATCTCTCAGAATGCATGGATCATGCAATCCCATATATGACCAAGACACTCTCCACAAAGGGACAGCATCCTGTCTGGTGGACCCCAGCCATAGACAGATTGTATTACAGAAGATGGAAGCTACTGCAAGACAGAGCATAATTACATAAAGGGAGGGCATGTCTGAGCAGCACTAGTAAGGATCTATTTTCCATCATACAAACATCCATGGGCAACTTTGAGAGGGAAATCAAGAGGGACACTACAGATAACCAGAAGGCCTTCTTCAGTTATGTTAGCAACCTGGTCAGGATCCATCCTCTATGCCCATAGTTAGTACACAACAACAAATATTTCACTGACACCACAGATATTGACAACATTGTGGCAGACAGGTTCAGTGCAGGTGTCACCCTGCCCTCTCCCCCAAAATAAGACATAGTTATCCCAGCTGACTGTAACCTCCCTGTCATCACAGATGTCCAGGTGAGAGCCACCCTCAGGACAGCAGAATACACAACATGAATGGGACCTGATGGTATCCCCAGTTGCATGCTACATAAACTCTGACAGGAGCTAAACACACATATAGAAGTGCTATGTAACACTAGCCTGACTACAGGATATGTACCTGTACACTGGTGCACAGCAGCAGTGGTTCCACTCCATGAAGGAGGCACCTCAACATACCAATACAATACAACACAATACATTACATTACAATACAATACTATACAATATGCGATTGCTCCTGGGACTACAGCAGCGTACTGTTCTGCTACCCTGACCATTGTGACACATGTGGTGTGATGGTACCTGCTGCTGTCACACAGTTACACAGGGTGACTCATATGGCATATTACCTATCTGACTAACATTCAGCAGGGGTATGTGTGACATGTACTCATGGGAAGTCTTGCTTCTTAACACTGTGTGGTTTATTGCAGGGTATATCTTATCTGTGGGTAGGAACTTTTACCTCCACATGTGCACTCT
Organism: Protopterus annectens; assembly: GCF_019279795.1. NCBI lineage: Eukaryota > Metazoa > Chordata > Ceratodontiformes > Protopteridae > Protopterus > Protopterus annectens. Next base: position 1,043,944,839 of record NC_056741.1, read on the forward strand.
ATTGCAGTGGCACAGACGACACACAGCAGTCATTTAGGTTGTGGATGGTGTGAGGTGTTACTATGGTTGTTGGATCTGTCATGAGTGTGACTTACATATGTAAATCCGGGAGTGGTAACCTCTATGTGGGTAGTATATGTGTACTCTGTGGTGTTGTCAGTCACTGTGCATTGGTAATGTGTTTGAGTGCATTGTCACAGTGTTGTACATGTCACTGTGTCCTTCTCCATATCTGTAGCTGTCATGTGAGGTCCATACCATGGCATCCATTATGTGGTGTGGAGGGGTACACCGACCTACATGTCCATAGCTGACACACCATGTTCGCTGACACATACCATGTGCAGGTATTCCAGGGATAGTGTGCCACTGTGAATATCATTGGGGCCACTATTGCACACATTTATGACCCTGTTCACCCCTGACACATGCAGTGGTGGCAGCCAATCACATATCTGGTGGTTACTGGTGTAGGTGATTTGGAATGTGGTATGGTACTCCGGTTTTGACACTGGTGTTCACTCCATGCCTTTGTCAACAGGCACCTGTTGCAATACATCTGTACACATGTGCCTCACTCAGAATTTATATACATCTCTCTCTCTCTATACATATATATATATATATATATATATATATATATATATATATATATATATGTATATAGATATATCTATATGTATATAATATATATATATATATATATATATATATATATATATATATATATGTCTGTATACATATACACATATATATATATTGATGTACATATATTGCTATAGATGTGGAGGGGGGACACAGAGGGGGTGAGAGTGACAGAGGGGGTGGGACAGGGTGTGTTGAAGGTCGTCATATACAGTCATACCTGTAGATAGTCAGATCAGTCTGTCTATGTATATGTATCTACATATATCTATATCTGTATGTGTGCATTACATATATATGTTTGTACAATATTCTATCTACATCTGTCTATGTATTCCTACATCTCTCTTTCTATGTATGTATACATATATGCATGTCATATATATATATATATATATATATATATATATATATATATATATATATATATATATATATATATATATATATATACACATACATATGTTGACATACATATGTATCCATATGATAGACAGGTATATCAACATGTTTGTCTACCATACTGTATACACACACTAACATACTGCTAAACATACATAACTGTGAAACCTACTTTGTACATGGCACTACAACCTACAATCAACCAACATTGATATGTGCACATAGATGCTCTCACATACAAATGTATGTACAGCCTTCACTGATAGTTGCTGTATGTCCCCTGCCCTTTACACATCTTCATATACATATGGATACAGACCAATGACACATATGGAGGATTCACAGTATGTAGACCTTTATAGTATTACTTTACATTACCTGTGTTTGTCACAGCTGCTTGTGTTGCCGTCTGGTTCTCTGTCCTGCTGCTCCACTTCCCAGTTGTCAGCTTTCAGGTGGCTGTTGCTGAACAATTTGTTTGTGTCTGCTTAATTGCAATTTTCTCTGTCTCTGTCTCTGTCTCTCTCTGTCTGTCTGTCTGTCTGTCTCTCACGTCCTTCTCAGGGTGCAATGAAAGTATTGCATGTGTGGACTGGGAGTACAGCATACTTTTGTAGGTATCTGCATATGCCCATGTGATGGCCTCTGCACCAATTGTTAGCCAGCATTTGCTAATTGCATGCAGCCAGTTGTGTACTGATTGCAGTTCTCACTGTGACTTCAGAACAGTGCTATAAAAAGGTATGTGAGATAGGCGTAGCCCTTTCAGATTTTAAGGGCAGGGACCATGCTGGTATGCTGTGGACAATGTTCTGTGAGTGTAAAGGTTGGTATCTCTCTCAATTTTCCAGCTGTGTTGTAGATTAACATTCCTCCATACATTTCTCCAGTTTCCTGTACTAACTGTGTATGTACACTGACACCTACAACTACTACTACTGTTAATGTGTGTGTGTGTGCTTTCCTTTCACTTTTGTTTGCACTTTGTTGCTAAGGCTTCAATATTTGCCCTTTATAGTCACTACTTGTATGCCTGCTAGGTGTCCTGACTGTAGTGTGCTGCTGTAGCTTTCCTATTTTCCATGTACATTCACACCTTGGAATGCTTGCTATATCTGCTAGGGTGTTACAGCATGCTGTGTGGTCTGGCCATGGTGTGGGCCTTGACATCTATTAGGGTATTTGAGTATGCTGCTGAGCTGCAGTTGTGACTGTGGGTTAGCATGAGCATATGTATTACTACACTTATTCTGCCATGCAAGTGGTGGATACTTTCAGGACTCCATAGTTACCATTGCATGTGTTGTTACACCTTTCTGCCTACTGTTTGTACATTTCACATGGAGTCTGTGGGGCATCCCTGTAAGTCATTCACTATTGGTATGTGGTGTCAGACCTCTCATGTGTACAATTATTTGCAGGTTGTCCACATTACAGCCTCATATTTTGGTCAATATCTCATGCACAGCTTTTTCTGGCAAATCACTCTGGGCTCAGGTCGGACTATAGTGTGAAACATTAAAGTTTCAGACTTCATACCCTTCCAAACATCCCACAAAATGCAGACCCTGTTACTCTCTGAACTGTCTGCATTTGTTGTAACATTATTTGTAATGTGTCCCTGGTTTTGGGCCTTTGCTCCACATATTTTATTACTTGGTCCAGATGTGTTCCTGTAAGAGGTTGTGGGGTATGGGCAGTGATTATCCTGCTGTGAGTATGTGTGTGGCTTGCAAGGTGCTATAGTGACATTATTACCTACTAGCTACCAACTAGCATGGCTGTTTCTGTTCACACACTACTATTATGGAAAGCCACTAGTTTTGATAGTAATTCTAAATGGCATGCTTTGTGTACTACACATCTATATTCCCTTTACATTCATTCCTACTATTACATGATATATTTATTTTAGCACAATGTTCTTGTATAAGATTCATGGCTTAGTGGTAAGTCATGCAGACTACTGTTTCCAAGGTCCTGGGTTCGGGACTGCCAGTGGGATTTTATTTTGTTTCTGAACTGACTACAAGACCTGTCAATCAAAGTGACTAAGGCACTTTTAAGCAGTTGTAACCGGGTTAGCGCTGGTTTGCTGAGCTCACGCGCACTGGCATTTAGCTCCACGCACACAAGCGCACACCCACTTACAACTGCTTAAACGTGCTTACTCTTGCGCACACCCGCGCTATTTTCTTTGAAAGAAAAGAAAATGGGGAGACAGGAAAGTGGTGAAAAGGGGTCACAAAGAGGGTAAGACAGTAGGGAAACAAGCTTGGGATGTGCAGGAGGGATGTAGGTAAGGCCCATAGCTGCCCATTTCTTCATCAGCAACAGCTGTGCATATGTATGTAATTTGGTGTGACATTTGAAACCTTCCACCCCTGAGAGAGGTGTCAGGACAACAATAATACTTGTTGTACAGCCAATTGTAATTGATAGGTTCCATGTCCAGCAGACATGTGTGCGGAATGGGCAGCTATGTATGGGGCGTAATTTTTTTGTGGGTACAGAGTGCCCTTTTTTTTTTTTTTTCAGGTGAGAGTGGTATGTCAGGTGAAGGAAGTCGGTACAGCTGGGGAGGTTGGTTGGGTAGGTAAACAGACAAGACAAACAAGACGCATACAGGGGCGGTGTATGACACATGTGGGGGGTTACACAATTGATGGGGACGGAGGTTTGGATATCCAGAGCCCATGAGCCCACAGATGGCAACAGTGGAACTGATATCCCAACCCATAGGCAGTTGCCACTGTTCCTTCACTGCCCAGGACAGGGCTGTGCTGGGGGCTGTGTAGGCGGGGCAACAGGCATGCCCGTTAGTTGCGCCACCCGTGCCTCGAGCTGGCGTAGGGGCTCGAGAACAGAGTCCCGAATCTCCCTACGCACCACAGTCCGGATGCTACGGAGGGTGAGTGGTGGTTCTCCTACGGCCACACTTGCAGAGGGAGGGCAAACCCCATCCCCTGCAGTGCTTCCACCCACAGGTGGCACAGGGCCACCGGAGGAGGGTCCGGACTCGGCACTAGTGCCAGGTGCACTCGCCAGCTGAGGTGGGAGAGGTGGGTCCGCTGGAACCCGCCTTCCCTGTCGTCCTATGTTTTGCATTATGTCATGACAGTTTGGGTTAGTGACATATAATACCATTCACAATTAGTTGTAACAGCATGCATTAGTATTCCCATTAACCAAACACCCAGATATTCACACCATTGAACAGCGTGCATAACACATGCATAATTTGAACAGAAATACACAGTCCAATAACATGCAGGGTTAATTGATGGCAACAGGCCATCAGGTGTGGATGTATGAACAGGGCAGATGCATCAACGGACATGCAAATATATATGACCCAACAGGACAAATGTCCAGGGGTGTTAATTGTGATTGCACATACCATTTTCACGTGGAATGGGTTATATGTGGTTATAGGGTGGGGTAAAGAAAGTAATATTAACACCTTTGAATAACAATACATATGCTGTACATTTCTAATAGCTACAGTTATATACACACTACTGTTCTGACTACAGTTTCCTATATGATAACTATTTCAACTTGGTGATAGGACTGTTACTGCAACATCAATATACATTTTATGGTTCTTCATACACATTCATATCTAGCTTTGTTCAGCTGCATCATCCTGCTACATTTGCTTTATATAGCTGTAGACAAGTGTGGATGTTTGGTATATCAGACAATCATCCTATCTGCATATTGCAGACTGAGAGCAACATATCCAGATTTTGGGATACACATTCCAGATGCAGCAACACTTTGAACAGATTTTGCTGTTTGGTTTTGAATCTCACATGCATTTCATTCTGTCTTGACTGCAGTATACTTTACTCAGGGGTTATTACTACTGTATTGCTGGATTCATGACACTTTCTCACACTCTCTCACTTGCTTTCATTTTACTATTCAGGATGGTACTTACTTCTAGGCTTTATTGACATGTTTTACCTGTAGTTATTACAATCCTTTCCAGCAGTCTCACTTCTGTCATGTTTCAGTATTTCCACAGGGATATATTTCACATATGTGATTTCATCATCTTCTGCAGCTATACTTTTCAGCCTGCTGCAGGTTGTGTACTATTTTCTTACAGGTAGGGCATTTTTATTTCAGAATATATGTCAGACAGTTTCATTTTTTGGTTTAACTTACAGGCTGAAACACACTTTTGTAATCAAGCAATACTTGCATACACTTTCACACTGTTACTTGCACATTTTATTCCTTACTGACTACACTGCACTCTTTTGCTGACTGTCATACTTTTATATTTCTTTACAGTTACTGGTAGTGGATTACTGACCTGCCTGGTGGCGCAACCGCACCAGCCTATCGCCATAGGCTCTGCGGTTCGCAGAACGGACACCTGCAGCTGTAATATAAATGAAGTAATATTGGAATACACATCTCCATAATATCAGCTAGTTTAATTTCTTACATACATAATTAAATGTTACTTACTCAGTAGTGGGGCGTTGGGTGTTTGCCGGGCCTCCTGGATCCAAAGGTTCAGTTGGTCCTGCTTGTGTCTCTTCAAGTCCGCATGGTGGTGACGGACCTGCTCACCAGTCCTTGGAATCCCTGTGGCACTGGTGAGATCATGAGCCAACCGGTCCCATGCCTCGGCCCTGTATGCTCCCCAGAGGACCTGGCCCTGCATGAGTTGGGCCTCATGATTATGGACTAGGAGCCAGACCATGTACCTGGACTCCTCAACACCCCACCTCTGTGCTCGAAAGCAACTACCCTCTCCTACTCCTGTCATTCTGCCTGCAGGTCAGTTCTACAATTGTTTATGCTGTGTATTCCCGCCTATGGGGCTTATATAGTCCGTTTTTGCCGCACATATCTGTGATTGGCCATTTTGGAATTGTATCAACTTCAGTAAACCTGCATTGTCATGCTCCAGTTTGTATTCATTCCTACATATTAGCTATTATTGCATTTCTAGGTACTGCTGTCATGGCTTAGTGGTTTGGTACCTTGACTATGGTGTATAGTATCCTGGGTTTGAACCTGGCCACTGCTTTTTATTTTTCATGACTGTCTAGACATGCTGATGGGTGTGTCTGTGTAAAGGCAGTTTTGATACGGCTTGCTCAACGTTGCCCGTCGGTTAGCTTGTTTGCGTGATGCGCAGCTCCGCGCAAACGGGGTATGCTGCTTTAAGCCTTATTTGGCTATCGGCACGCATATTACGCTCAGCTCAGTTAGGGGCACATAGATTTAGCGTGTTAGACCACTGCTCAGCTATGGGCACTCATTTTGCACCAGTTAAACCACTGCTCATCTACGGGCAGATGCACTCACTCTGTTAAACTGTAGCTCAGCTATGAGCACATCTGGCATTTTTTATTCTTTTGTTACCTCACATTTCTTCAATATAAATGGGTTATTTCATTACATTTTACATAAATTGTGGTTTTATGTGTACATATTTGTCAGGGACTTGTTTCCTGCTTATTTTGCAAAAAAAAAAAATTGGTGTTGTGGGGGATCGAACCATGAATGCCTGCTCTTCAGCCAACATCTCTACCGCTACGCTATTGCTTCCTGGCTTATTTTGCATATTTAGTTCTTATATGCTTTCCCACTGACTGCTAACTGTAGCTGCGCTACGGGCACGCCCGCGCAAATGAGCGCACTCACGGTTAAACATTTTTACAATTTAAAAAAAATATATAACATGTTCATTTATATATTTTATGTTCATAGTCTGTGGGGGCATGTGTTGTGTTGTGTTTATTCACATTTCCGTGGACTATGTTGTGAGTGTTTACTTTGGGCACTTTTACACTTCTGGGGGCGTGTCCGCTTGTAGGGCTCGGCCTATGGACATGCCCTTACTGTCTTACATGGACCGTGTTAGACTTAGGTGTGATTCAGCATGCTCTCATGAATATGCAAAGCATGCTGACATCACTCCGTTTAACTGCAGCCTCCGTGTAAGAGTTATAACTCTTATACGGAGGCTTCGTGAATCCTGCCCGAAATGTATTTCCTTCAAAGATATAGGGGCAACATTTACACCTACCACATTTATACATGTAACCCCCAGTAAACGGATGGTGCTGATGGTCAGAGTTTTTTTAAATTAGAGCCTCTTCTAAATACACATATGGGTCTGTCCCCCACAAGATCCCTGTTACCACTTAATAACTTCCAATTTTTTTGCAAGATGTTCTTAATATAAAATGCATAATTTGAAAATGTAGTGGTGAAACTGGAATGGAAGTTCTGTTGTGGCACATGTGTCGGGATATTCAAATCAAGTCCACTTATAGCTGTTGAGCACTGTACAGAACCAGCAATGGTAGTATCTGTAACAGTAGATCTGGTTATATTCTGATTAGAAATAGGATTTAAGATCAGTAGAAGGTACCCATTATTCCTCTTATCCATAACTTCCCCCATCAGCTCATCTATCAGATTATTAGGGTACCCTCTCTTAGAAAACATGTCCTTCAATTTCCAACATTCATTCTCAAATGATTCCCATAAAGTCACCATACGGGCTGCCCTGACAAATTGGCCTTTAACCATGGCCCATTTTTGTGAGAAGGGGTGGCTACTACTATAGTGGAGGAAGCTATTGGAATATGTTTTTTTACGATAAATTTCTGCTAGAAACCTGTAATTTATATTATCTTTCTTCAGTAAAGTGTCCAAGTATGGAATTTCAATAGCACTAATAGTGTGTGTGAACTTCAAGAATGAGGTCGTGTTATGAATATAGTGCAAGAATGTTTCAACCTGATCCCTTGGTCCCTTCCACAAAATAAATATATCATCAAGGAAACGGGTGTATGTATGGCAAAAAAGAAAGAATGGTGAATCCTTTAAAAATCGCCTTTCCTATTTGAGCATCACTATATTAGTGTAAAGGCCCCCACAACATGAACTCATTGCCACCCCTTGGGTCTGGAGGTAGTATTCCTTCTCAAAGAGGATAAAATTACTTTTAAGTACTATATCCAGGAGTTGTTCATACATATTAAATTTTTTTTGTGGAATATTCTTCAGATGTAAATAATCACAGAAGCATTGTTCCCCTATTTCATGGGGAATAACTGTATACAAATCAACCACATCAACTATTATCAGCAAAAATTCATTATCATGTAAATATAATCATTTTTTCTTAAAAAATCCCAGGAATCAACACACAAATGGGGTTCTCCCATTAGATGTATCTTTAATTGCATGTCTACGAATTTCGCCAGTGGATGGGTTATTGAACCCCTGGCATCTACTATAGGTCACATTGGGGGCTGATATATGCTCTTATGTAATTTAGGTACCCCGAAAATAACCAGAGTTATGGGGAATTCTACTGACAAAAAGTGTAGTTCATCAATGGTTATTAAACCGTCGATAAAGAGGTCCTGAATAAATCCATTTATTTTTCTATAAGTGCCATTCATTTCATTTTATGAGCCCCTGTTATATGTGGGGGAATTCAGGATCAGCCTCATTTTCTTGATGTAATCATCCTTATTCATGATGACCACATCACCCCCTTTATCAGGTTTCATAATTCTAGTCCCCACAGAATGCTTAAGAAATTCTGTTTCATCTATTTCATCATTACTCAGATTGCACTTTTGTCTTCTCTTGTTATTGTTTGTGCATAGCATTCTTATATTCAATTCACAAATTTTTTCAAAAATCTCTAAAGCTGGGTGAAGGGGGGGGGGGGGTTGAACCTGCTCAACATTATGAAAAATGACATTGAAGTTAAGCTTCCTCACATATTGTTTGAGGTCAATTCATGTCTGCACTAAATTCACAGATTTACTTGGAATAAAGGTAAAACCTTTAGCTAGTAGGTCACAAGCAGTAACATTCAATATTAAATCAGAAAAGTTATACACTTTAAAGACCTTAGTGCTGTTTAATTCAATAAACACAGGTGGTAGAAAAAATACATTTCCATCTAGCAGGCCACTGTTAAAGTCCATCATGAGTTCATCCTCTATCTCTTCCCCCTCCACGACCCCCTGTTGTTCCCCCTGTTCGACTGGAAAGTTCCCCGTTGGCAACTGGGATAACGGTTGATGCCCCTGGTTGTTGTTCATGCCTTATCAATTCATGAGACATTCGGAGTGCCTCGGCGGGGGATAATCTTCGTCGTCTAAAAATTATCCTCAGTGGGCTCATAGTTAATGTCAGCAGTGGGGGCATTTGAGTCCGTCCTGGGGTAGTTATTAGTCCTACTTGTATACCATTCTTGAGATTTGGGTAGTGGGAAAGTATGCTGCATTAGTACTGTACTCCTCTCATGTCTCATGAGTTTCTTTAATTTCTTATTTTTATCACAGCCATTTGTTCATCAATGCTACGAAAAATTCTGGCATAATCAAACCTATAATAACCATACAATTGGTCTTGTATAATAGTTCTGTCCAAAGCACTAACCTCCTTACTCAGCATCTCAGTCTGGGCTTTATTGTGCTTAATGAGCATGTCCTTATACTCAAACCCAAATTTATCAAATAACTGAATTAACTCTTTGTGAAACATTGAGTCAGAAATCAAACCTGTGGGGTAAAGCCACAAAAGTAGACGCTTAGGAACAAATTGTAGTCTTAAACACTTCTTAAAATAAGAGTTATCCATCTGCACTTTCTTTATTTTGACATTGCATTCCACAGGAAATCCTTATAGTCCACCAATTCACCACATTCCCAGAAAATATGTTCCCAGTTATCACTTTCTTCCCGTCACACCTCCAACATTTGTTGTCTGCCTAAGGAAAAATTCTCTGCAGTCTACTTGTGGTATAGAAATATCTATGCAAACATTTCCAGGCAAAAATCCTAAATCTTCTAGATTTTATGACCTCCCATTGTTTCTTTGTAAATTGCTTATCCAGTTTCTCTTCCCAATCCTTTCTAACCTCCTCTGATTTATTCTTATAGTTATCATGCAATATTTGATATGCTCTACTAATTATTCCTGTTCTAATGGCAGCTTCTGTTCTAGATTCTACTAAAAACTCTACCAGTGCTGGTATTTCATTTTGGACCCCCCTGTTTCTTTCTCTTTGTCTATACCCTGATATCAGTCCCTGATATGGAAGGCAATCTCTAACCTGCAGACCAAGTAATTTCTTGGTGTCTTCCCATTCTATACTCTTTCCCTCTCTAGCAATTTGCCCCCAATACCTTGGTTGCTTTACCAGTTTTCTCCAATAAATTCCAGCCCCCTCTTCCCTGTT
>NC_056741.1:1044260129-1044347629 GCF_019279795.1 Protopterus annectens
GCACAGGTTAAATACCTCCATAGTTGTGGAGTGTGAGCCTGCAGCTCTGTGAGCAAAGACTGTGCTATAGGCACTGCAGTGAGGGACAGTGAATGTAGCTCACATGTCCACATATAACACAGCCTGGCACAGTGTCACAACAGTTACATAGTTGCATTGCACAATGCAGTACCTACCACTGGGGTAGTGGTAGCAGCAAGGTATAGGATTATAGTAAGTTACTAGGCTAATTGCTCTGAGGCCCTTATAAGCCTAGCCAAGAGTTTAGCTCATATTTAGACAAGTCAGCACCCAAAGCCCCTGTCCAGCAGTGACACAGGTGGAATCCTAGGGGTGTATTTTCTGTTTCCCATCCAGTTATCCAGGTTGAGCTTGAAAAGGGTTAATGAGGTACTCTGCTTGACATGGATCATGAGTTCTGTAGACTGGGAAGGGAGAAAGGAAGAACAGAAGATAATTCAAGGTTAAGAAAGTAAGGGGGTTGGCCTTCCCAAATATTCTTTCTGTATTAAGTAGAATGAGCTAATGAGACTGGACAGTGAGGAGTGTCTAAGATCAAATTTACAGTAGGGGGTGGCAACTGCAAAACCACCAAGTTTAAGAACAAGACAAAAATAGGGAGGGTGGGGAACTATGCTACAGCTACTAGCTACGCTATTTTATGAGAAAACACTATAGAAATGTTTATCACAGCAGAAAAAAAGTAGTGAGACACTAAATGAAAGTATTAAACAGAAAAAATGAGCAAGGAGACTCTAGAGAATGCTTTTCAACAAATCATTTATATGATACACTCCTTGGCAGGAAAATCAGAGCAACAACAGATGCTTAACAAATGGAGAAAGTTTCCAACTAATGCCTTTCACACAATGAAATGTAGCTAAAAAAGCTTTACAAAAAGTGAGGCAGACAATTTCAGTACAACAGTGCAGATTAGTTTACAGCAATAAAATACAATAAAAAGTAGGCAGCAGACAATAAAAAGTACAATAAAAAGTAGACAGCAAACAATAAAAAGTGCAATAAATTGTAAGAATAAGCAATAACTAGTAAAAATAAGCAAGAAAACAGGATACTTATTGTTATATATCACACATCAGAGTTGTGGTTAGTGCCCTGCCTCTATTCAGCTCAGTGTGAAATAGTAGAAACCATCACAAAGGCAGGTGTTAAGTACCGGAAAGTACAAACTTCAGAACAAGCAGCCACTGCAAGCATACAACTAGGCTCAGAGACAGCAATCCTGAAAATGGTCAGTGCTACAACGACTTGCTACACCATTTTAAGCAGAAAATACTATACTACAGAAATGTTTATCACAGCAGAAAAACAGCAGCGAGCCACTAAATGAAAGTTTTAAACAGAAAAAGGAGCAAGGAGACTCTAAAGAATGGTCATGGGTTTTACCCAGCATGGACAATTCTGTATCCATATAGTGATCCACATGTACTTCTGCAGTTGGCCTGAAGTTGTCATGGTAATTATAGAATAGGAACACACTGTACAATTTACACCAGGGAAGACTCATGATCTGCTGCTGACCCTACAGATCCATGAATGTTCCCTCCACTTTTAACATTGCTGCACACACATGGCATCAGGGAGAGGAACATCACCAGTCTACAATCAAGCATTGCATATGCCCAGCTGTTATGCAGCAGAGTTGGATGCTACTTAATACATGTTTCAGGTGATCACTGTGTTACATGGCTTGCATGAAAATTTTTGTAACTTCAATGAATACCCCAACCAATTCAGGCAATGGCAGCAAAGTTGGCATTCATTAGTGAGTCTCATAAGCTGTTTACAAATGGCAGGGACAGTTGTGCTGGGGGATGCACATCTACTTTACACATACATCTGGTTCCACCATCACCTCTACTCCTGGTTATAACCTTTTACATGGATAAGGAAGGCACACTTCTGTCTCCATTAATGCATCAACACCTGACCATGGATGATCTTATGGATGTGGGTGATACTTGTCTGGCACTACCACTTTGATAACATATGGTTCTGTGGGCATGGGTGATACTCTTCTGGTTTCACTGCCACCTCCACCCATGACTGTGGAAGATCTCATGGACATGCACAATGTTTGTTTGTACTCAGGGGTCACTCCAAATATCATAATCAGAGTTTTACAGCAGACTACTGCTCCTTGTTAGATGCTCCCCCCAATTATACTTACTTATAGCTGCCCTGAGCATAATGGCAGCCACCTGCTTTGACCATAAAGTAGAAGACAGAGACACAGTCCTGCATATAGATTCCACATTCTATGGTCTTCCCCGATGACACATGCTTGCATACTTACTTTTGCAGGGACAGATGATACACATAGCCAACACTTCCCTCCTGGGAGCTGCAGACCATAACATGAAGACATGATCCCCAACACCTTAGCCATTTGCAGGCTTACAACAGGCATCATCCCTGATCCTTGCACCTAGGCTAGTGTTGTTTTCCCATGCCACTGTGCCTCCAAACTGCACAAATGATGATGAGTTTACTTTGTCCACCTCCTGGCTCATATGAGTGTGGTAACATCCAGTGCCAGTTTAAACACTAAACTGTGTAGCCAAGATGTGTAAATGCATGCATCACTTTTATTCTGTGTTTGCTCATTCCTAGGCCATAGTTGTAAACCAGTTGCAGCTTCTTTGCCAGTGCCAGAACATATTGCGGCAATGTCTGTCTCATCAGTGGCATATCTTCCTCTGATTCTTTACTCAGTTCCTCTTCTGTTGCTGGTTCACCACTATTGGATGTTATTATGCTGTCCTTACTGTACCTGTTTAGGTAGGAGCAGATTGTGTAGAATGGCACATACCACAGATATCTTGCGCATTGTATTGGGACTATACTGCAATGCACCGCCAGCTGTATCTAGGTAGCGTGAGTGAGACTACATCACTCTAAACATGTCTGACAATATTCCATGATTGTGTCTGTGCAGTGTTGTATACCTTCTCTGCTTCTGTTTGCAGCAACAGATGGGGGTCATCCGCCATGCTTCCGAGACATATGCAGTATCACCTATAATAAACAACAGCAAATGCAATTATGAACCACGTGCTGCCTGTATTCATGTCACTGAACCATCATAGGCTCTAGATTTGGCAAAGTGTGCACCTAGCAACTATATGGTCCTGTAGAAAGTCACCCAACATGAAAACTGTTATAGGTTAAACACATTGCCAAATGTGGAAATAATGTAAACTGCCCATATATCACAAACAGATACCTAGTATATAATATCCCATGAATTGCACATCATCTGACAGTTGATGTATATATATATATATATATATATATATATATATATATATATATATATATATATACCCTTCTACTTTTTTTTTTGAGGGCAGCATGGATATGGTCAGTGACCTCATGGTCCTCAGGGAAGTGGGCTATATCATAGAATTCCCACATAGTGGTGGTTCTCTCCTCTGCTGTTCTTGGGAATGACATCTGCTCCAACACACACACACACATATATATATATATATATATATATATATATATATATATATATATATATATATATATATATCACATTAGGAGCTAGTGAAAGACTTGCAAGGCTGACATCTGCAAAACTCCTAGATAACCCCAGTTGGATGTAGAAAAGTCCATATTGCAAGAATGGGTTATGTTACACAAACCTTCATGCCCACTGGGATGGGCATTCAAAGCGTCCACCAGACAACCGGTTCCAACATGGTATCTCTGTCCACATTATAGTGGTCAACTATATTCCAGTCATGGAGGCAATAGTAAGTCAGTTGCAAAATATCCTTTCTGCAACATGCAGGCTGGTAGAATGCAATATTATGGACCCTGGCTTCCAAAGTGGCTGTTAATACTTTCTGAGTTGGTAAAATTGATGCTTCTCCTAACATGTTTGCACTAGTGATGAACCTGTTCTCTCCAAAATATTAGAGTACAGCAAAGTCAATCACCATTGCTCATAGTACAATTTTTATGCATTTGTGTATCATGCTGTCATGTCTGTTGTCATATAATCAGCGACCAAGAGATATGAGTCCAGGTAAAAATTAATTAGAATATTCACTTTTAATACTGTATTACAGCAACAAGAAAAAGATCAATCAAATTTAAAATCCAACAAGTTCATCAAGTGCTTTCGTCTCTGTATTCAGAGACATTATCAAGATAAGGACAGTTAGTAAATTAATTAGTTTAAATGGAATACCCAGAATCATTAACCAATCAGAAGATGGTCCTCACTAATCTTATTATACAGTATATGAAACATTTAAAGCCACAACCATTCACATCAATATATTCACAGTATTAAACTAATATAGCAGCAATTCATACAGTTATTAAAAATATATTTTCTATGCATAAAACACTTCTAAAAAAATGTTAAATATATATAACAAATAAATTAATAAACTATTACATAAATACAAATATATAAATACATAAATACATAACAGATAATTATTACCTGTTCAGACACATTACAATTGTAAGACAAAATGGCCTTAAAAAAGCCTCTTTCCCTTTTATTAACTACTTCTAACATTAGCTCATTTACCAATTTCACTGGATAGTCCCTTTTCAGAAACATTTGCTTTAGTAATTTACATTCACTTAGGAATGAGTTAAAGCAAGAAACCACCCGGGCAGGAATAATGAACTGCCCCTTCACTACTGCCCTCTTCTGTTTATAGGGGTGAGAGCTATCAAAGTGTAAAAAACTGTTGGAATATGTTTCCTTCTGAAAAATCTCTGATGTAAACTTTTTAGTGTGTATGTCTTTTATATCTAATATCTAGATAAGAAATCTCTTCCAATCCTATTGTGTGAGTAAATCTTAAAAAGAGTGTTGAACCATTAATGTAAGCTAAAAATTCTAGAACTGTATTTTCAGGTCCATCCCAAAAGATAAAAATGTCATCCAAAAACCGCACATACATCCTGCAGTGGGAATAAAAATGTGAGTTGAACAAAAATTTCTTTTCCCACTGCAGTATGACCATATTATCATATAGGCCCCCGCAAGGAGATCCCATAGCCACCACCACAGTCTGGATGAAAAGTTCATTCTGGAAGAAAATACAATTGTTTCTCAATACCAAGTCAAATAACTGTTCATATTGATTAATACTAGGCTGAGGCACCCCCTTCTGTAATAAATAATCACATAAAAATTCTACCCCAATGTCATGGGGGATCGAAGTATATAGATCTTTAACATCTATAGTAATAAAGACCCCAGTTTCCAGAAATTCCAGTTCATTAACTCTCTGTAGAAAATTACATAAGTCCCTACACAGGTTTGATTAATCTGACAAAAGTGGCTTTAGTTTAATATCTAAGTACTTGGCCAAAGGATAAGTAATAGAACCCCGACCATCCACAATTGGATGCATAGGAGGGTCTAGCATACCCTTATGTATTTTGGGTAAACCAAAAATACATGGGGTCCTTGGGTGGGACACAGATAAAAAAATTGTGTTTCATAATGACTCACATTCATTATTACGATGTCGCCACCTTTGTCAAGTTTGATGACTCTCACATCCTTATTCGTCTTTAATTTAACCAAACTGTCTAACTCAACCCTACTAAGATTAGAACTTGAAACATTCATAGGTATATTCCGAAAATCTATTTCACATAACTTTGCAAAGGTCATTAAAGATAGGTGTACAGGCGGGTTGTAGGTACTGGAAATATGTAAGAGGTTACTCACATGTTCAACAGACTTAAATAAAAAATTTTAAATTCAGTTTCCTCATGAAATGTCTTAAATCAACAAGTGAGTGAGCTATATCACAAACTTTAACAGGGATAAATGTCAAACCTTTGGCTAATAAGTCACAATCATTTACATCAATTTGTAAGGAAGAAAAGTTGAACACATTAAAATCTCTCTTCGAATTTTTAAGAACAGAACATTCATTACAAACATAATCTTGTGCAATTAGTTCCAACACCGATACACTCCACTCCCCCCACCCCGGTAAATTGCTTGGCCCCTTTGGCCTTTGTTCGTGGGATGTACTCCTTGACCGTGAACATCCCGATTGTATCTGTCCCTCAGCGTCTTGGACCTCCTCAATGGGGGAAAGTTCTCTTGATCTAAAAAAGTCTCTTGGTTGTTAGCATTCACCAGCATAGAATTAGAGTTAGAATTACTATTCCATGCTTGAGACCTAGAAGGTTGAGGGTAGGCCATATTCTCCTCAAACTGGGCCCTATCCCTTTCAATTTTTTTCATTTTTCTATTTTTTATAGAAATCATTTCATTTTCAATACTCTTAAAAATATGATTGTAGTCAAACAAATTCTCCTCATGTACCGCATCCTCAACAATTTTAGTATCCGGGTCGGTTGCTTCTTTCATTAAAAGAATTTCATTTTGTTTGACAACTAGCTCCATATATTCTGAGTCATGTCTGTCAAACATTAAAATTAGTTCCTTGTGTAAAATAGAGTTAGCTACAAGACCAGTGGGGAAGTGCCACATACGCATCCCCTTAGGAACAAGTTTTAGTCTCAAACATTCCTTAAAATAAGTGTTATCCAATTGCACTTTTTAAATCTTTAGTAATAGTTAATCTAATTTTTGCAAATTGCTTGTATAAGTGGAAGCACTTACAGTTTCATTAACAGAATGGCCTGGATTATGCTCCAACCATTCGTTCATTCTTATAGGGCTATTCCGTTTAGCTCTAACCCCTCCTGATCCGTTCTGCATCACCACATTTGCTTCATTCATAAACCGCTGATTGCTGATAGCTGCATTCGATAAATGAGATCCATTTAAACCACTTGCAACCTGCTGATTGCATAAAATCATATTGTTTTGTGTTCCATGATCTGTATAAAGGTCCCACCCAAGGACCCCATGTATTTTTGGTTTACCCAAAATACATAAGGGTATGCTAGACCCTACTATGCATCCAATTGTGGACAGTCGGGGTTCTATTACTGATCCTTTGGCCAAGTACTTAGATATTAAATTAAAGCCACTTTTGTCAGATGAATCAAACCTGTGTAGGGACTCAAGGGATTTTCTACAGAGAGTTAATGAATTGGAATTTTTGGAAACTGGGGTCTTTATTACTATAGATGTTAAAGATCTATATACATCAATCCCCTATGACATTGGGGTAGAATGGGTATGTGAGTATTTATTACAGAAGGGGGTGCCTCAGCCTAGTATTAATGTATATGAACAGTTATTTGACTTTGTATTGAGAAACAATTGTATTTTTCTTCCAGACTGTGGGGGTGGCTATGGGATCTACTTTGGGGGCCTATATGATAATATGGTCATGCTGCAGTGGGAAAATAAATTTTTGTTTAACTCATATTTTTATTCCCACTGCAGGATGTATGTGCAATTTTTGGATGACATTTTTATCTTTTGGGATGGACCTGAAAATACAATTTTAGAATTTTTAGCTTGCATTAATGTTTCAACACCCTTTTAAAGATTTAATCACACAATGGGATTGGAAGAGATTTCTTATCTATATATTAGACTTATAACAGACATACCCTCTAAAAAGTTACATCAGAGATTTAATTTTTTGCAAGGAAACATATTCCAACAGTTTTTTACACTTTGTTAGCTCTCACTCCTATAAGCAAAAGAGGGCAGTAGTAAAGGGGCAGTTCATTAGGGCTGCCTGGATGGTCTCTTGCTTTAATGCATTCCTAAGTGAATCTGAATTACTAAAGGAAATATTTCTGAAAAGGGACTATCCAATGAATTTGGTGAATGAGCTAATGTTGGAAGTAGTTAATAAAAAGGAAAGAGGCTTTTTTAAGGCCATTTTGTCTTACAATTGTAATGTGTCAGAACAGGTGAGGCTTATTAGTGAGATTGATGGTTTACTAAATAAAGAAAATACTATATCAAATACAATTTTTGAGGTACAGAATAATATCGGTCCAGAAAAAAATAATTTCCGATCAGCTTTTATAACAACTTATAACTTGGCAAGTAAACAAATTACAGATATTTATAACTTGGCAAGTAAACAAATTACAGATATTTTAATTAAAAATTGGGCCATTATGTCTTCTTGTAGTGAGATTAGACAATGTATATGGGAGAAACCCATCATTGTCTGTAGGAAAGGGCAATGTCTTAAAAATATTTTTGAAAGTACCAGTAACAGGTATATGAAGGGCTTTATGAAAAAATGTGGTCTTTGTAATTATTGTGACTACATAATGGAAGGACCATCCTTTAATATAAGTGGGGTGAATGTTAGCCTTAATAAAACATGTTCCTGCTATACAGAGAAAGTTGTCTATTGTGCTCTCTGTATAAAATGTCCCTGTTATTATATTGGGAAGACAGAAAGAAGGTTAAAAAATTGTATTTATGAACATTTGAGGGATATTAGACTAAAGAAGGACACTAATGCCCCGGCAAAACATTGCAACAAAGCACCAGCACATTCTTCTAAATTTGTTGTGATTGAACCAGTACAAGTAGATCCGAGGGGTGGCCCTTGGCCACTATATCTTGAAAGACAGGAAGCCTTATGACAACTTAGGACTAATGCAACTCAGTGGCCTGGTTTAAATGAAACTTTTTCGATTACTTGCTTTTTGAAGTTAAAGGCACTGGGTAGATAATATGATTTTAGCACTGAATGTGTCTTGGACATCTTTTTAAGGTATATTAGATTAATAGTTGTAGTATTTTATCTGTTGTATATTTATGTATTTATATATTTGTATTTATGTACTTGTTTATTAATGTATTTTTTATTTATATTTAAAAAAATTTTAGAAGCTTTTTATACATAGAAAGGATTTTTTTTAATAACTGTATGAATTGCTGCTATATTAGCTTAATACTGGGAATATATTGATGTGAATGGTTGTGGCTTTAAATGTTTCATATACTGTATAATAAGATTAGTGAGGACCATCTTCTGATTGGTTAATGATTCTGGGTATTCCATTTAAACTAATTAATTTACTGACTGTCCTTATCTTGATAATGTCTCTGAATACAGAGACGAAAGCGCTTGATGAACTTGTTGGATTTTAAATTTGATTGATCTTTTTCTTGTTGCTATAATACAGTATTAAAAGTGAATTTACATACTCCGTAGGTCTCAATATCATGGTGACACTCATTTGCATGTCATCATGTGGTCATTTGCATGTGAAGCATATTGTGCTTTTTTTCATGGTAACAATATCCCTTTACATGTGCTTGTGAATCCCTCCCTCCCTGTATACTGTACTCACCTTGCTACTTTGTTTAATGCTGTGCCTAATTGTTTCTAAATAACCAAACAATTGGGCATTAAGTTTTAACCTGAGTATCTCAGTTATACTAAAATGACAAAATGACATTACAAAATTGTTAGGCAACACTATAAAATATATTTTGACAATGATAGTATTTTTATTCCTGTGTTCAAAGCAGCAAATTGAGAAAAACAGAAAAAGCTAAAATCTGAGAAAAAAATGGAAAATGGTGAAGCAGATTAACAGCTTGAAGTGTGTTTGTGGTAAATGTGGACCAAGAGCAGGGAGATCTGAATGAGAAAGTCAGAACTAAAAGCAGGGGTTCTGCAGCCACCTAGCAAAGTGTCAGTGGTAATACAAAAAATATGTCAAAGAAGCCGAAGAGTAAGTTGTACAAAATGGTGGTGCAAATAGTGCTTCAGTTTGGCACAGAAACCTAGGTTGTGTAGGGAGAGCAGCTGAGGAAGCTTGAGGAGTTGGAGAAGAAGTACCTGAGACACGTAGTAGGATGCACAGATGCAGAAGTGAGCACATCAGGGTAGAAACCAAAGAAGCTCCATATGCAGAGAAGGTCTCACCGAACAGATTATTGTGGTTTGGTCATGTGTGGGAAAGCAGAAGACGAACTAGTAAAAAAGAGTTGGAAGAAACAGAACAGATATCTAGCAAAGAGACTGATGGAAAATGGTTCAGTAGACTTGCGAAAGTCAAGCATGACTGTTAAAAAAGATAAGAGAGTGGCTCTAAATCAAAATATGTGATGACAAGTGACAGAACACCCCGCCCCCATTTAGAAATAAGAAAAAAGAGATTTGATAATGACGATGATTTGAAATCCATTTATGGAAAGAGATCTTTTGTTAAGATTGAAATAAAGTATCATGCTTTTTTATGTTTTGTGACAATTAAACTGTACTCTACACATCACTGTGATCTATATGTGGTTGTAAGAATTGTCTTTAACTCATTCACTCCAATGAAGCCCAGAAAGTTTGCACTGCAACTTCCAGTGGACGGAGCTGAAGCCTTTTTGACAGAATCAAATAATGTCCTCATATTACAAACAAATGTTCATATCTCTGGAACCATAGGGGTTATGAAATAAGCATAAATGGCAAACTCTTCAGCACTAACTATTTTTATAGTGGTAGCATTCTTTAGGTTCCAGGTCTTAAATGAATTTTATAAGTCACAGTAAACACAGTGGGGGGGGGGGGGGATTCAATAACACCTAAATGGAGTAACTTTCTGTGTAGGCATAGTGGCATAGAGTTACACAGAAGTAAGCAGCCATGCAATCCAGTAAACACAGCAGAGGGGAGTGCATGAGGGTGAGGACACAAAAGTGTCCATTGCATGCAAATCACCTCATAAGCAGGTGAATTGCATCCGAATGAGGGTGCTGGAGCTATCCAGCAAGCAGATAGGCAGTCCTGCACACCCCGTGTTGGTGTCTAAAATTTTCCATGTACAAGAAAATAAAAATTGAACAGAGGATGTAAAAGCCCATGTAGAAGGTCAGAAATTGCATAGTAGGTAGGCACAGAGATGTGCAAAACTATACCCTGTGTGTCCAAAAAGTAATGCAAAATAATTTAAGTTAATACCCATATTATGTTTGCGAGGCATGCAGGAGTGTGCAAACATGCCGTTACGCAATATATATATATATATATATATATATATATATATATATATATATATATATATATATATATCTTTATATGTATTGAAAAGTGCAAAAACAGAAAATAATAAATATGTGAGAATAATGCATTATAGGGCCTTGCATGGAGTAAGTACAATGGTAGATTTTTGTGGTTGCTAAAGAGGCAGGCCCTGGAATAGTATAGTATCCAGGTTGTGTGACTGAGCTGGGCTTACTGTGTCCACAGATAATATCTGTGTAGTCCCAGAACCATGTTGGTGCCACAGAAGAGCTAGCTGACATCAAAAGAGGGTGTTTAAGCAGATTGGAGCTGAGCGGCACCCGTTTGCGTGCCACGTCTCTCAGTTAAGCGGGGGGGGGGTGTCTATTGCTGCTAAGCATTGCTTAGCATCTGGCCCTTGCTTTAACTGGTTTGAGCATGTTTCTGTGCTGTGCTGCTGTGCTTAGCAGGGAAGGTAGTTAAAAAATAAATAAATAAATGAAGGAAATAGCTTGTGAAAGCCAATCATGTATAAATTACTGATTACCCCTGTTCTACTTACAATGGGCTATTCAGACCCCCTCAGTGATGTACCTGACAGGTGGAATGCATCATAGTTAGCCATCACACAGTCTGCATCTGCAGCAGACCACTATAAATTATGCATGCACCCTGCAATATGATTTTTCTCCCATACTCTGCACCATTGGGGTACAGACTTGGGAATTTTAACTGACAGAATGCTAGGGGCTGCTGCTACATCTGTATGTGCTAGATGCTGAAGTCAGTGCAGATGCTGCTGCTGACAATAGGCCTAAACTGAGAAGGAGAAGACTGTTCAGACCCAGTGTAACCTTCCAGGAGCTACATGGTCTGGAGATTGTAGGTGGACAGGGACATACTACAATAACTCACTGAGCTCTGCCACCCTCAACTCAGACCAAGAGCCAACAGAGGGGAACCCATCACAGTGGAAATAAATGTATATGTAGCCATTAGAATACTAGCTACATGTAGTTTTCAAAGACCTGCTGTGGACATGATGGGGTCTCACAGGCATCAGCATCCAGGGTACTCCACCAGTTCTTGGCTGCTATACAAACAAATGCCAGTGAGAACATTTATTTACCTCACACCCTTGAGGAGATGGGCAGCAGTATGCATCTCTTCTACCATGTAGCACACTACCCTGAGGTACTGGGTGCCGTAGACTGCATTCACATACACATCAAAGCACTGCCTGGTGAGGAGGGTAGAGTCTATGTCAACCCAAGGGGTATCACTCCATCAACTGCCAGGTTGTGTGCAATGCCCAGGGTATTATCATGAATGAATCTACTTGCAGCCCTGGCAGTTATCATGACTCCCATATCTGGCATGCATCACAGCTGTACCAGATGTTTTCCAGAGGGGACATCCTGTATGGCCATCTACTGGGGGATGCTGGCTACACACTGGAACCGTGGATGATGACACCCATCAGAAATGCACACACACCTACCGAAGAATGCCATAATGAGGCAAACACACAAACTAGGAACATCATAGAGCGTATGTTTGGGCTGCTCAAGTCACAGTTCCGGTGCCTCTGTATATCTGGTGGAGCCCTGCAGTACTCTCCAGCCACATGTGCACAGATGTTCACAGAATGTGCCATGCTACACAATATGATCCTGAGAAACGGGTCTATATTATAATATCGAAGTTCGTAAACATCGAATGTTATAATATCGAACCCTAAACACCGAAACCTGAAAACATTGAACAGTCAGAATAGCAAATTTTTTCAAAGGGAAAAAAAATTGCTATTCCGAGAAACATACACACAACACAAACCCACACAAAAAACAGCAATCCACACACATACGCTTAAAATCCTACACCTAAACCTAAACTAAACTTTACATACACTACTAGCTATCCACTTACCTTAACCCAACCCTAACCCTAAGGTCCGTCACTATCGCACACTCACCTCACCCGCGCCCTAACCCGCCCCCTAACCCTAACATACACACAATCGCACATTTACCTGACCCACGCCCTAACCCTAACTCACCTAACTCTCCCCCTAACCCAAATCTACATACAATCGAACACTTACCTGACCCACGCCCTAACCCTAATGTCCACACAACCGCACACTTATCTGACCCGATCCCTAACCCTAACTCACCTAACCCGCCCCCTAACCCTAACCTACACACAATCACACACTTACCTGAACCCAACCCATAACATTCCAACATATTGAATGCTGAAAACAGCAAAGCCACAGCAATGGCCCACCGAATTCTTTCCTTGGGAAAGAATTTGGTGTCCTGCACCTTCGCTGTTTTCAGCGTTCGACATTACGGGTTCGATATTATAACATTTGATCTTTGTAAAATTCGATGTTATAATATAGACCCCTGAGAAACAGCTACAGCAAGATCATCACAGGGAAGAGACACACAACCGCCCCACCAGTGCCAAGTTCCCCACAGCCACAACCACAGAGGACTCGGAGAAAGAACCCCTTGAGGCTGTACCTGTAGGCAGACGTAGGCATGCCCAGTATGCCCTGATCTTGGTGAAGAGGCAATGCATAGCGCATGCACTGACAAACTAGGGTCCTAGGGGCTGACACCTTACTCCAACTAACATACATAGTGAAAAGGATGCTAGCCACACCACACAATCTGTACCTTATCATGTACTGGCTGTGTACTGCATGCATCAGACAGAGTCAGCCCTGCAACACAGGTATCTCAACTGCTGCATTCACAAGGTAAGTAACTCTCCTTTACAATAAATGTATGGGATAGTAGACTATGGTAGCATATGGAGGGACCTGCTGCATGTATGCAAGGGAATAAAGTGGGCTATTGGGCTACTTGCAGAGAACTAACAGTTATGTAGGACAATGGGTACTCTGTCCATTGCTGACTGCCCCATAATATGCATTAGGCCACAAGACAGCAAAACCCACTGCAGTATGCAGGGGAAATGCCAAGCAGTAGGGTCATAGGACAGATGCATGACTGTCAATGCTGGAGTCCCCTACCCCCAACACATTAGTGTTCCCATACAACTGCAGTAACAGTATGTTTGCATGGAAATATCAGCAGAACACACAATCCCAGGGCTGTCCCAAACAACCTGTTCTGTTTTCCACTGATGTTGATAGAGTGAGGAATTAAACCTCACTTCCTGGTGGCTGGTGTGGCTCACTGGGCTAAGTACATTAGCATGTTTGATGGTGTTTATGGTTCAAAGCTGACTTCACCTACAAATTTTACATGTGAGGTACTCCTATGGTAGGAGTCCCACAGAATGTCAATATGCCCCAATCTGTGACTGTAGGAAAGCTGGACAAAGCCAGAGACAATAAAGGGACAGAGGGCCAAACCTACAGACATTATACAGGCTCTGAGTAACCTAGAACGTGGCCAGTATAACAGCCGGTTGCAACAGGTTAGTGTAGCAGCAGAATGTAAAAGCCATCACTTAACTGTGTCAGTATTATTTATTTATTTATATTTATTTTTATTTCACATTTGTTAACCAGGATAGTCCGACTGGACAGCAGGTGTCTGTTTTTAGCAGAGTCCTGGGGAGAAAAGCCCCAGCACAATTAAAAAAAAGAGAGACTACAATTTACAATAACATGAGAGAAGACGTTGTAGACTACTTTAACATAGTTTAACAAGTTACAAAACTGCTTACAATAGGTCAAAGCATAGATATAAATTTGCAGGTAGATGTTACAATATAAAGATATTTTAGTTAGTAGCAATGAGAATTCTATTGTTGAATAAAAAGGTGTAACATTTTTATACAGGATGAGCATAGCAGTCGCTGTATTACACTAATGGATGGGTAAACAGGTGACTACTTGTAGAAATATTTACAGTAGTTACAGTATTTACAGTGGGCTCCATGTAGTAGTATATGACTGGAAAACACAACTGTATGAGGAACAGAGCAGACAAATGTGGTGGAATGCTGGACATCCTGCTAAAGCATGTACACTGAGAAGTGTGAAGACTGTCACCCTGTGTGCAGTGTTATATCATGTACCACAGTCACATCATGCCTACAACCACTTACAGCAAGAAATCCAGACAAAGCCATGAACAGTAGTGGGACAAAGACTGAAATATAAGGAGAAGGATTAACCACTGGCCAGACAAATGTAGAAAGTGCAGAGAATAACAGGTTGTGCAGTAGCATGGGTTTCCTGGTGTGTATGGAGTCAGTAACTCAAATGTCTGTCTTCATTTCCTAACATCAATCTATGATGATTTGCTACTGATGTACCAGAAAATCAGAACGTTATGTAAAATGTAACATACATATGATGCATATGTCCATATGATCCAATTGGCTGCAACACACAAACTCCTGGACTGGTGTAAAGGTAGGTATGGCCTGGAGTCACCTTGTAAGTACTGACAGTCACACTGGGCATGCTCCTACACATAGCTATTTTGAGCCCATGTCTGATGCCTCACCTGCCTATAGAACTGATATGAGAAAATATGCCTGTGCATACAGACAGCTCTGTATACATATCTGTCTCTTCCTAGCCACTCACACGATTACTCTATCTATCAGTATGATGCAGAGGACATATGCATCACATGCCGTAATTGATTGCATCAACCTTTACAAGACACTCCAGGAATACAGCCATACCTTCATTACACATTTTATTTATTTTGTCTTATTATAGTTTGTTATTATTTAACCTGTTTTTTTATTATTTGGGTAACTAGCACATTCATGAGAATAATTTTAACAGTGTGTGACATCTGAAGAAACAATTATTTACAAAGCCCGTTTTGCGTTTGGTCCCCACCTTTCCTATAACTAGTGTATTCCAGGTACAGATTTGCTGTATCCAGGACTGTTGGTAAGCTTCTGAGCCCCCCAAGCCCTTCTGTGTTGGAGAGAAGTCTTCTAGCTTATCAGTGGGAGTGGTAAGCACTAGGTAACCTATCTACCACAGGAGAAGTGGTTTCTGGCCCAGAAATTATAGTTTATTAGCTGTTTGGGAGGCTTTTCCATCTCTTTCAACCTTCTGATTTAAAAGCCTGTTTGCGCTTGTTTCCTGCCTTTTACTAGTCTAGTCCAGGTACAGATTTGTTGCATCCAGGCCTCTTTGTAAGCTTCTGAGCCCCCCAAGCCTTTCCGTGTTGGAGGGAAACCTTCTAGCTTATCAGTGGGAGTGGTAAGCATCAGGTAGCCTATCTACCACAAGAGGAGTGGTCCCTGGCCCAGAAATTGTAGCTATTGACTGTTTGAGCAGTTTTTTTCCATCTCTTTCAACTTTCTGGTTTGAAAGCCGCACTTGTGCCTGTTTCCCACCTTTCCTATAACTAGCCTAGACCGGTTACAGAGTTGCTGTATCCAGGATTGTTAGTAAGCTTCTGAGCCCCCAAGCCTTTCTGTGTTGGAAGAAAGCCTTCTAGCTTACCAGTGGGAGTGGTAAGCACTAGGTAGCCTATCCTCCACGGGGCAAGTGAGTTTTTGCCCAGAAATTGTAGTTTATTTGGCCGTTTGGGCAGTTTTCCATCTCTTTCAATTTGCTGGCTTAAAAGCCTACATTTGTACTTGTTCCCCCACCTTTCCTGTAACTAGTCTAGTCCAGGTACAGATTTGCTGTATTCCAAGACTCTTTGTAAGCTTCTGAGCCCCCCAAGCCTTTCTGTGTTGGAGGGAAGCCTTTTAGCTTATCAGTGGGAGTGGTAAGCATTAGGTAGCCTATCTACCACAAGAGGAGTGGTTCCTGGGCCAGAAATTGTAGCTATTGGCCGTTTGGGCATTTTTTTTTCATCTTTTTATATGTTCTGGTTTAAAAGCCGCACTTGCACTTGTTTCCCACCTTTCCTGTAACTAGCCTAGTCCAGATACAGAGTTGCTGTATCCAGGACTGTTGGTAAGCTTCTGAGCCCTGCAAGTCTTTCTGTGTTGGAGGAAAGCCTTCTAGCTTATCAGTGGGAGTGGTAAGCACTAGGTAGCTTGTCTACCATGAGAGGAGAGGTTGTTGGCCCAGAAATTGTAGTTTATTGACCATTTGGACTGTTTGTCCGTCTCTTTCAGCTTTCTGGTTTAAAAGACCACATCTGCGCTTGTTTCCCATCTTTCCTGTAACTAACCTACTCGGTAGCACTAGAAAGCCGTAACTGATACAAGCCTTCTAGCTTAGGAGAGAGACTTTGGAGTGATTATGTATCCGTTTTCTGTACTTTCTTGCTGTACTTAACTGTTTTTCACCTAAATGCAGACTTTTCAGTGTTTATTGTGATTTAAAAGCTTGTTCCTGGTGGTCTAGTGGTTAGGATTTGGCTCTCTCACCGCCACAGCCCGCGTTCGATTCCCGGTCAGGGAACTTCAATGGATTTGATGTGGATACTCTACAAAAGGGCCTTACAGAAACAGATGCTTGGTGCCAGAGCCATGGGCTCAAGCTCAATGCCAAGAAATGTATAGTTATCCCCTTTGGGAAAAAAACATGTACCCATGAATTAACACAAAGGTGGCAGTACACTAAACACTGAAAGTGTGATAAGAGACTTAGGGACACAGGTGGACAGTGGTCTCACCTTTCATAACCACATCACCACAACAGTCAGGAAATCCTTCTATGTGGCACACCTCATCACTAAGGGCTTTTCATCCAGAAAAAAGGAGGTCATTGTCCCACTGTACTCATCCCTCATTAGACCCATTATAGAATACAACGCCACATTTGGTATGTACCTCTCAAGACATCTGCAACAACTGGAAAGGCCACAGAAATACCTCACTAAAAGAATCACAGGCCTAAAGCAGATGCCCTATGCTGACTCCCTTAAAAAACTCCAGCTATACTCTGTTGCATATCTTCTGCTCCGAGGAGATCTCTGCTTAGCATACAAGGCCATGTCAAACCCAGGGCTGTTGGACATGCTACACTTAAAGAAATCCCAATCCCTCAGAGCCACATGCTCCAGGGATCTAAATCTTGTCATCACAATAAACAAAACATGCTGGAAAGATAGGTTCCTGATCCAGAGACTGCCCAGTCTCTGGAATAGACTGCCCATACATGTCAAGCAGAGCGCTCTTTGGCCCTCTTCAAAAGGAACCTTGATGATTGGATGGGAGAAAGGAAATTCACCCCGGGGATCACGTCAGTCGCCCTGTTAGACAGGGGTCCAGGGAAGTAAATAGTGTGGGAAGAAATAGACAGGGAATTGTTATTCTATGGCTAGGCTTGTATTGGCCCCAGGGCCAATAGCCTAGTACCAACCTGTGAACCTATGAACCTATGCTTTTATCACATATTGTACTTATTTGACTGCCTGCACTTTTAAAAAGTTGTTTTTTGTTTAAATAATTTAACTGTTGTAGGCTACACACTAAAGTGTGATAGCCTTTTCTGATCATTTGTAGTAGTTTAAAGCTGTTTTAAGTGTATTTTTTATTGTTTTTGCCTTATCTTTTCAAAAAAAAAAAAAAAAAAAACCCAAAAATCCTTGTTTCCCACCTTTCTAAGCTAGTCTAGTACAATTTTCAGGCTAGTGCTGAATTCAGGGCTGTGATACTAGTTTTTGAGTTGCCCATACCTTACTTGGATAGAAGGAAGTTTCTGTATTCACCTGTGAGAGAGGGGAGCTTTGAGAAACCTATCTGTCCCTGGAGGAGAGGTTCCAGCCCAGAAGTTAGTAGTTTATTGGCCATTTTGGGCTAATTTCTATCTCTTTCATTTCCCTACTATAAAAACTGTGTTTGCATGGTTTTGCGCACCGGGCAGTGCCGGTTAGCTACCATTACATTTTTCCCAGCTCCACTAAGTCTCCTCTTCAGTTTTTCCCTTAAAACTAGTCTAACTCTCCACCTAAGCACTCAAAAAGCATCTTACAGCCCAGCACTTGGTCAGACCTAATAGCAAGCACTAATATACCCTGACACTGAATGCCCAGCATGGCAAGGCTCTTTATTCACCCCCTCACCAACCAAGCGACTAAGCAGCTCACCCTACTATTCAGGCATGACCAAAGTGCAACTTCAGGTACACTCTCCAGTCCAGCTAGTGAATCTGGGTATCCTGAGGCAATGCTATAACTGCCTCATGTACACAAACAACCCTCTCCTCGTACCACAAAACTCTAACATATGCGAGAGATACAATTATACAGCCAAACTGGAAGCTAAGCTGTCTCCACCCAAGACTGGAACAGACAGTCAGGAGGAGAAGGTTAACACTTGCACCACAACTCCAGCTGCACACAGACCTACTAAAACAGCACTGACAAAATTACACATAAATAAACAAAATCATACTCCGAGGCTCTAAATAAAAAACTGCAAAAGCATCAGAGACCTCTAAATCAGACACCCAAACAACCTGCACTTCCCGTCACAAACCAGACAACACATAAAACACAAAATCAGTGTGCCTCACAATCACAGCCCTTAAGGCTAAATAACATACTTAACACACTAGTAATAGGTGAATCTATAGTCAGGCACACTGATGTCCCACTCACTAGGCTGGACAAGCAGAAGGTTACTGTTAGCTGCCTGTCGGGAGCCAGAATCTGCCACATAACACAAGCACTCAGGTCACTCCAGAACAAGTACAAATATGACTCTGTCATTGTTCATGTTGGTGTGAATGACCTGAGACGTACCTCCCTGGACTACATGAAAAGAGACATGGAAGAGCTCTCTGATCATGTAGCCCAGGCTGGTATGACCCTGACCCTGAGTAGCATCCTGCCCTCACCAAGAATAATACCTCAGTATAAAGAAAAAATTATCAATTTTAGCAATTGGCTAAGCTTCTGGTGTCATTCAAAGGGGATTCAGTGTCTGTCAGCCTGGGATGACAAGCTCGACAAGCCGCTTTGCTTCGCAAGAGACTGTTTGCACCTGTCACCCCTAGGCTTTCGAATACTGGCCAAGGCTCTTGCTGCCCCATAGCGCCTTTTTTAGGCAAGGCTCAAAAGTCAAACCCACCTGCATAAACAGCACAATTAACAAAAAACTGAGGGTTATGCTACTCAACACCAGGAGTTTAAATCTCAAAATGCACGTGCTCGAAGCACTCCTCAGTATGGAGAATGTCGAGATATGTGCAGTAACTGAAACCTGGTTCAAGGCTCCAGAGAGCACCCCAATACTACCGGGCTACAACTCATACCACACGTTTTGGCCACAGAACATGGACCAAAACACAAAAGGAGCAGGTGTATCCATATTCATCAAGGATATCTACACCTCCAGGTCAATGGCACAGCATGATACCTCTGAGATTATCCATGTGCAGCTAACATTGGACAAATCTGCAATGCAAATTGTGGCCTGCTACAGATCACCCTCCATTACCCAGGACCACCACTCCACCTTTCTGGAGAGACTGGTAAACATGAAGGTCCTACCAAACACCCTGATATTGGGTGATTTCAATTACCCTACCATTCACTGGGAAAACTACTTGAGTACAAATTCCCAGGCCCAGTGCTTCCTGGATTTCATCAACTCAAACGCCCTGGATCAGCTGGTAAACTCCCCTACCAGAGGTGAAAACATATTGGACCTGGTCATCACCAACATGGACGACAGGTGTTCCACATCTGAGGTCAACCCGTCACTGCTTAGATCAGACCATAAACTAATCATTCTGGATGTCCACACCCCACCACCAACCCCAACTAAGGAAACCACAGTAAAAAACTTTTCTAAAGCAAACTTCACCTTACTTAAGACAGAGGCAGTAAGTTTCACAGCCCCCACGCTAAAGGATAACACTGCCCAAGATGCAGAAACCTTTACAAATGCACTCTATGAGCACCTACAAGGATGCATGGATCATACCATCCCTAGCAAAACCAAGACTCATTCCTCTAAGAGAAGGAAACCAGTTTGGAGGACCCCTGCAATAAACAGGCTATACAATAGAAGGAGGAAACTAGTTCAGAAAAAAAGCAAATCCCAAGAAGGAAACACATCCCTTATCAGTATCGATAAGAAACTGAGGTCCCTCATGAAATCATCCTAACCATCCTAATCATCCAAGGCTAACTTCGAAAGACAAAATAGCCAAGGATTCAAAAGATAACCACAAAGCCTTCTTTAGCTATGTTAAGAATCTAAGTGGCAACTCACAGATATGCACTGAACTAGTGCAAAATAGCACAAAATATACTAAACCTACTGATATTGCCAACATCCTGGCAAACAGTTCCAGTGCAAACTTCACACCCCTCTCACCTCCAAAAGGGCCCACAACAATACCGGAAAAGTGCAGTGTCCAAAAATCACAGACGCACAGGTGAAAACAGCCCTTTCAAAAGCCAAAAACACAGCATCAATGGGACCAGATGGTGTCCCGGGCTGTGTCTTGCACGAACTACAGAACAAACTAACCCCCCACCTAAACACACTGTTCAACCTCAGCCTCTCCACAGGCTACATGTCCATAGAATGGCACAAAGCAACGGTTATTCCTCTCCATAAAGGAGGGGCCACAACTGACCCTGGTAACTATCACCCCATAGGCCTGACTAGCTCGGTCTGCAAAGCTATTGAGTGCATCATCATGGAACTCATTAACAAAGACATTGGGAATCTCCAAACACTTGACCCGACCCAGTTCAGCTTTGTCACAGTCACCAAGGCCATAGACAAGGGAAAGGTGGTTCACACAGCCTACTTTGAGCTCACCAAGGCTTTCGACACCATTCCCCACTCAGATATTACAGAAAAACTCACCAGCCTGAACATAAACCCCTACGTCATGAGATGGGTTGCCAACTGGCTTACAGACAGAACTCACAATGTAAGAATAGCGGGCTCCAGGTTCGACTCTAAACCAGTCACAAGTGGTGTCTCGCAAGGCTCGGTCCTGGGACCCCTACTGTTTGCCATATACTTCTCATAAGTACAGGCAAACACAGGAGGACTATGGCTTACCAAGTTTGCTGATGACTGCAAACTGGGAGCCATAATTGACTCTCCGGCTGACACAGACATCCTCCAAAACAGCCGTACTGAGACGGACACCTGGTGTCAAGGTCATGGCCTCAAGCTAAATGCCAAACAATGCATAATCATCCCATTTGGGAAAAACAAAACACCCAGGAATTACCACATAGGTGGCAGCCCCCTTAATACAGAAGAGGTAATAAGAGATCTGGGGACCCAGGTAGATAGTAATCTCTCCTTTGCCAATCATATTGCCAAAGTAGTTAGGAAATCCTTCTATGTGGCTCATCTAATTACTAAAGGGTTTGCATCTAGAAATAAAGAGGTTATACTGCCCCTCTACTTGTCACTCATTAGACCCATCACAGAGTACAATACCCCATTTGGGATGTACCTCACAAGACACTTCCAACAGCTGGAAAGACCACAAAAGTACCTGGTCTCAAACATATGTCCTATGCAGCCCGACTGAAAAAACTCCGGCTGTACTCAGTGGCATATTGCTTACTCAGAGGTGATCTCTGCCTGACTTACAAAGCCATGTCCAACTCAGAATTGATGGACATGCTCCACCTAAAGAAATCCAAGTCATTGCAAGCCATGCGCTCTAGTGAGCTAAACTTCACCACAACAATAAATAGAACATGCTGGAGGGATAGATTCCTGTCACAGAGACTCCCCATACTTTGGAAAAAAATTCCAAATTACATCAGGCAGAGTCCCTCACTAACACTCTTCAAGAGAAACCTTGACGAGTGGATGGGTAACAGAAACTGCACCCCTGGAATCACTTCATTGGCTCTGCTTGACAGAGGATCAGTTAATTAATCAATGGGGCGGCGAAAGCCGACACACTCTGACTAGGCTTATAAATGCCCTCTGGCAGATAGCCTAGTAACTACCTATGAACCTATGTACTATGAGCTAGCTCATCCTTTTACCTGTGTACCTGTGTAGCGAAGGATAGCTGTTATTACACATTTTACTTTTTTTATTTTATTATAGTTTGTTATAATTGAACCTGTTTCCTTTATTGTTTGGATAAGTAGCACATTCATAAGAATGATTTTAACAGTCTGTGACATCCGCACAAACAATTATTTACACATACTATGGGCTACCCCACCCACTTACCAGTAAACTCTGTCGAGAGAATATGTGCCATCATAACATATGTAATTCAGTAATAGTTATTAGTACATGGAACTGGATTCAAACCGTGGTCTGTGTCCAGCAAAACGTATTTCATACACAGCATTCAATATACTGAGCTACTGCTGACATGTGTTTGACTGTTTTTGTCCTAGAGCTAACCTAGAAACAAAATATGACCGGCTGCTAATACTACAGTCTTATAATACAGTGCAGTGACAGCTGGACACAACTGTATGAAATGCAATCATGGCAGAGAGACTAGGTAGCATATACATTACTAAATAAACTGCAGGTGTGCACAATATATTGTTACTGGGTTGAAATATCAGCTCTCATTCCACAAGTATTGTGCCTTCATTAATATGCATGGTGCTCTACCAAGGGGTAACCATGTGTATGGCCACAGTGCCTTCAGTGTAGGCTTTACACTATGCCTACATGGATTTTATTAAATCTGGTGGTGTAATTATTACATTCATAATATTTTGTAAACAACCTACAATATGCCAGCAACCACTCAAGTTACATGCATACTATCAGCAGCATTTTTTTCATCGACCTGAGAGCTTTCATATGAGGCTAAGGAGTTCTGTCTGTGTTACCTGGTTGTTACGATATTTAGAAAAATGTGAAAGTTATGTCTGTATAAATTAATATCATAAAAACAGTTAATATCTATTTACCTGCAGTAGATAGAAGACAAATATTAATGCAGTTGAGTTTGCCATTGTGTAAGTTTTAAGATTAAATCTTTTAAAACCTTGTACATAGTATGGCTTTGGAATTATTGATGCAAATATTAATAAACAGTATTTGACACCTGGAGGCGTCAGTAGAAGTTAACCGCAGGTGCACCTGGAAGCATCACTCGGATGTAATGAGTTAACCTGTGCATTGATTACTGGCTATTAGTACTGAATTATAAAGTATTTCATCATGAAGTTCCTAAAGCTATACCACAATTATTTGAGGCATCTGCATTAAAGGATAGGAAGTGCATTTTTCCACTATATAAAACATTTCCCATTTGAAAAAGAGTAAAGCTCAAAATCAGTTATATGTTGTGGTGCTAGTATAGAAAAGCTGTTTTTTACATTAGTGTTTTAAAAAGTCTTTTTTTTTAAGACTTGCATGTTCATTTTATTGTATTTAAGTTTTCTACACTTGCAATCAGTATATAAAGTTTACTGTCACAGTTGAGTTACAAGTAAGTAATGAAGATATAAACATGCACATACAGGAAGCATTATAACACAGAACTATGCAGGTGCATGTGTCTTTGCTGTCTCATAAGTGCTACCTGCAAATAACAGCAGTATCTTTCACCATAAGTACATCTGACTTCCTGTACAGGTGTACTGGGGTCATGTTTGCCACACTGCAACCTATAGGAAGAAAATCCGAGTGCTACTCACACAGACTTGACTTGTACATTCTGTTCTCACTTTGTAAGACCTTACAACATGTAGGCTTGCTGTCATAGTTGCAAAATGTATAACACTACTTTAAGAGCACTGCACGCCCACATATATAATGCGTATGCCATGCATTTTACAGCAAATACAGGTTCACAGAGCATCAACATAAAAAAATGCACATAAAGAGTGCATGCAACACCATGTGGGATCAGATAAGCACCAACAACTATATCATTACTATTGAATGTCATCCATGAAAGCAGCAAATCATTTTATACTACATTACCTAAATTGTTTGTGCTGTTCCTGTAAATGTATGTATCAACACAAAATTGTATTGCAGTAATTCTAATAGTAATATACTATTCATACTGTTCAATGCATATCAAGCTATTGTATCTATAAATAAGCTGCATATCACAGCATTTAGTAATGTCACCCAGAAGCACCCTTATTTGAAAATACACAACATATAGACTGTTCTGTAATACATGTTAATGCCAAAAATGCATATGTGCACCTATGTGGTGCCAAGTAACCTGACTGCATCCTGTGTAGAAGAAGTATATGGAAGGTACACTGCCATACATGTGAAGGCTACAAAATGTACAAAAACATGCATACAGTTGTAGCTTACACGCAGGACTCTGGATAGAATGGTTTACTAACTGGTGGTATTAGGCTCCATTATACTATATATAGGTGTGTAACATACATCATCAGGTGTGACAATGGTACTCCAATGTGTGATGCATAAGAGCTTATTCTGTGCATCCACTTAAAGGAGCATAAGGAGCAACAGAATAATTTAGTCACAGCTCCTTCTGTTTTTACCGACTGCAGTGTATTGATTCAGTATAAAGGATGTGAGGCAGTGACGCTGACATCCCCCTGAGATGGTAAAGCTGTCTTGGCTTCAGCGAAGTGATGTTATGCACACATGAGCTGCATCTACACTGCCTTGAAGAATCACACCCACACAAACTGAAATTCTAGTGCTGGTCATTAAAAAGTATTGACACCTAACCCTCTTCTACGTGCCTGTCTTGTGCATATGCACCTATCAGTCTCTTTTTCAGAACCATAATACAGTACTCCTATATATAATGAAACTTGCTGTACTGAATTTTGAATTAATAAAATGCAGTGCTTGGATCTCATTTCAACAGTAGCTTTCCATTTACTGAGAATGTGGAATACTATTTCTGTTTCAATGCACCCTATGTATCATTCCCTACTGTTTTATTTATGGACATTTAGCTGGCTTCTTCTTTTATTGTTAAGTGAGTTTTGCGAGTTACCTACAAAGTTATGTCAGCATACTACTTGCGATGCTGGTGATGCTTTTTAACATGGTTCCTTTTTCCTCTCATAGCATTGTACGCCACATTTCATGAGCAAACAGTATTCTTATTATATGTATCAACATCAATATTATTAGGCCAGATTAATTGTGGACAACGCCTCTTACTGATCTTACTGTCAGAAAAATGTACTTATTAAAATCTACCTTCCTATTCAATTATCCAAACCAACCTCATGTACTTGGAAAAACAAAAGACATTTAAATGATCTCACTCTTAGACAAAGCAAAAACAAAAAACAAAAAAAAGACATGCACACACACACACACACACACACACACACACACACACACACACACACACACACACACACACACACACACACACGTGGAACTGTGAGAAGCAGATGGGGTATGGGAGATGGAAAACAAGGAGCAGTTAAGACTCTCAATTGTTATTCATGCTGCAAAGAGCCACCAGGGTGCAAATATCTGAAAACATTGTCTTGGAAAAAGCCAATGAATTTGTCCTTGGCATCCAAGGTGAAGGCAAATACATTAACTCACCCTTGGGGTGGTCACTGAGGTTCCAGAAATGGCAAGGAATTAACTTCCTAGGTCATTGATGAGTAAATCTCTGCAGATATTGCACGGACTGAACATTTATCCAGTGCTGAGGTTATTTCTGCTGCCACCAACCCGGATGATAGCAATGAGAAATTTTATAATGTCAGTACTGAAAGATTTTACATACATACAGCAGTATATATTAGGCTCTGCATTAACTTAGCTTTAGGGTGAGGATGCATATACTTTGAAAGTTATACATCTGAGAATAATTTGACAGACAATTTAATGTCACACAGTTTTTAAGATGTTTAATTCTTTATGAATATAAATATATAAGCAGATGTTTTAAATAATGCACTATTCAATATACTTTCTTCATAGCTCAAGGGTATCTTACTCATTTTTAAAGTGTCAGTCTGACCTTCTCTTTTGCATTAAATTATTTAAAACTGTGAAATGCTGGTGTGTCTTTTAATGTGTTCTTTACAAAATTGACAACTGTGGCATGACTGCTTGAAAAGCAGTTGGCTAATTTGGCATTACTCTTGTTTTTAACATGCATAAATTACTGACCTCTAGCAGTTTATAAATAATAGTGTAGGTTGCACTTTTTATATATGTATATATAATGCACACACAATATATCTATATATCTGCATATTTATAATATAAATACATATATATATATATATATATATATATATATATATATATTTGTTTGTGTCTTTCGGCTTTTCCCGGTTAGGGGTTGCCACAGCGGAACTCCGGTCCGCTAATGATTGGTAGTGGACTTTTTACGTACCGGGTTACTAGCCCTGACGCACAACCTTTAATGAAGGCACGTCCCATTCACGTATGCCTCCACACAGAAGACGCTCTAGCTGAGAATCGAATGGGACAACGTCTTGCTATGAAGTGACAACACTACCACAGCACCACCACCGCAGTATATATATATATATATATATATATATATATATATATATATATATACACATACATATATACTGTTGCCCTATTTGTGATCAAATGTTCAAATGTTTTTGGTCCATCCACATACACTGAATCACAAAACAGTTACCACAATGGAGAGAGAAAAATGATCTTACCACCCTTGTAGTTATCATATTAGCACCAGCTGACAAATGTTCACTATTTGTCATATTGATGTTGTTTGGCTGATGTTGTGGGTAATTATGAAAAAATATATATGTGGGATCACAAGAAATATAAGACTATTGATTTACAAGACTATTTAGACTTTGCCAATACCCACCTTCATCCTGTACCCCAATCTTAAGAAGGGAAGTCGGTGTCATATTACATTTTTGGGCACTCATCCAATAATCCAGGTTTAATTTGAAAGATTCCGTGGTGTCTTTCTGTTTAACTTGCAAAAGATGTTTGTGCCAGATAAGGGGGTATGCATTAGGTAATAATTTTGTCTCTCCAGAGGGTTTTATTTAAGTCCTGAGCATGGTGGTAGATGGTGCAGTGGTCCAGAGGTAGTGTTGTTACCTCACAGCAAGAGGTTCTCAAGTTCAATTCTCAGCAAGGGTGTCTTCTATGCAGAGTCTGCATGTCTTCCCTGCATTCATGTGGGTTTCCTGTGGGTGCTCTGGTATCTTCCCACATTATAAAGACATACATCTACAGCATTTCTCCCCAGGCCTCTGCTGAAAATTAGCTTTGTTCCAAATTGGACTTTCCTGGTAAACAACTGTTAAATAAAATAAATACATACATACTGGTAGAGATTTAAGTCTCTAGTTCTGGTATTAGTGGAGCTATTTGATTTGCAAAGATACAGATCAAGGAAGTTGGGATCCCAATAATTGCTTTGGTTAGAAACCTCTCAACTTTTTCCATTTGCTTAATATGTAGGAAGGTACACCCCAAAGGTGGGATTATACTCAAAAATTGTGTTAATTACGGTTGCATAAGGAGAGATGATAACTTCTTTTGACTTGGATGATTTGATTTTAGATATTAGTTGTGCGAAGTTGAAGGATTTTCTGATTATTGCAGCTACATGGTGGTCGTAGGATATGGAATTATCAACTGAGGTTCCAAGACTCATAACTACATTATCATTTTGGAAGATGGCATTGGCTATACTGTACATTGATTGAAAGAGTTGCTTACAAAGCAATACTACACTTTTATTTAATTTAATTTCTGCACTTTTTTTGTACACCACTTGTTTATGAGGGTTGGTTCCTGCTATAATGAATGGATATTATTGGGAGAGTAATGCCTAATTTACAGTCATTTGCAAACTTGGTTAACCAAAGGTCCTGATTTCCATTCTGGAGATCAGAGTTGTAGATGTTGTAAAGGAGGGATCCCAATTCTGGACTCTGTGGCACACACCACTAGCTACCTTCATACTTTCTGAGGAGGCATTTGTCACCTTAACTGCGTGAGTTCTATTTCTGAGACAGTTAGCTATCCACCTCACTGTGTATGGATCAACATTTTAGGCACTTAGATTGTTAATGATACCAGCATGTGGTATAATATCAAATGCTTTCGTGAGATCCAGATAAGCTGTGTGAACAGAATGACCACTGTCAAAAAACGTTTATTGAAAAAGTTAACTAAACTAAGTATGCAAGATCTGCCTTTGAGAAAGCCAAACTGATGTGGATATAGCCTGATAAGGATTATGGTATCATAGTTTATGAGGCCAGATTTTATGCATTTCATGGTTTTGCAAATCAGTCTACTCAGGCTAATGGGTTTATAGTTTCCAAGGTCAGTGGTAGGGCTGCCATTTTGTAGGAGCAACACCACTTCAGTTCGCTATTCTTTAGAGAAAAATCCTGTAGCTAAATTTAGGTTAAACAATTTAAAGAGGGGCTCTACAAGGGCACATCTGGTGATATTTATTAGACATCCAGGTAAATTATCAGGTCCAGTGGAAGTAATATTTTTGGTTTTAGAGAGTACTTTCAGTACATGCTCTCTTTATCCTTGCTGCCTGTTGAGCATCAGCACATCCTCAGCCAACTGGCCCATTCATTCCATATCATGAGGGTTGACCATGAGGGGTCATCATTTAAACTGCCATGGTTTAGGGGTTTTCTTCTTTTTTTAACCTTACTGTCCCCATGAGTATTCTGCTTTCAGACCCAGAGGATGATGTACAATGGGCTGCATGTACTGGTCAACCCTCTCTTCTACAAGGGACATTCCTAGGATTTATTCCTTCTCCCTCCCCTCATGGGAGGTGTTTTATCTTATCTACACTGAAGAAACTGTATGACCCTACAAGGTCCCTGAGTGCTTACTAGCCTCCTATACCCCTGCCCAGAAGATGTGAGCAGGCCATGTCCCTACATTCTGTCTGTTTGTCTGTCTCTCTCTTTCCCTATCCCCTGCCCAGGGCCACTAATTGATCCCTAATCATCTGAGCTGCAATAAGGGCTTCATCCCTCTGGGCCACAGATCCTGGCTGAGTCAAGCTATATTTTGATAGTTTGTCTTGTTCAGGATGAGTTGAAGTTAAATGAGTTCAGTTTGTGGGTTTCAGGGAATCTGTCTAGGGTTTATGTTGTTCTTGACAAATATAGAAATACCACCACAATTTCCAGCAAGTCTAAAAACATAGTCAGCAGAAAACCTAGGTATGGAGGGAATGCTATCTTTACATTGCAAAAAAAAGTCTCAGTATTTACACAAATGTATGTGTTCATGTTGTAGGAGCGCCTCAAAATCAGGCAATTTGTTGTCAAGACATCCAGTTTTGAGAAGGTTTAGTATGGGGTTGAAAATAGTTACACTGCCATCTGTTATGTTGGGGTGTACATTAACTGGACTGTGCCAAAAAAGACAGTAAGGCATTATGGAGGCAGCAAGGGCTTTAGCAAAAGCCATGAGATGTGAGGTGTGACTCATTTTTGTTAAAGCAAGTTGGACTTTGATTATCTTGTCTCGTGCTGACACATACTGGATCCAGATTACACCAACTGATAAACAAATTATTGAAGCTAATGATCTTTACTTTGTATATAGGTATCACTCTCGATGAAGGAAGGATTCCACTCTGAATTTGACAATGCATGGTGAGATCAAACCTGTTTCTATGGATATCCCTCAGGGTTCTGTGCCTCATGTCATGCACATCCACATGGACTGCCAGTAGATTGTAATTATATTTGCCTGAAGGAACTTTGAAGCCCATGTGATGTCATGGATTCTGATACCAGAAGGATACCTAACTAACTGCAACCCTGTCCTTGCCTTGTCTAGTCCTGACTACAGAAAACTCTATTGGGTGTTTGATAGTGCGCACAGGGAAGATAGGCTTGCCTATCTTGGGGGGAGGGAACATGGCTGGCTAAGAGATCACTGAGCTCCAACAGAAGCTAATGCTCATAATGAGACAGACCATCATACTAGATGTGAAGGAAGGCTAGGAGGCAAGACTAGGGTTATATTATGGATAACCTGTCATGAGAAATAGGGAGCTCCATGGTTGTATGAACATGGCAACTAAGAGAACAGCTAGGGGCTGAGTTGGACTGGTTGTGGCAAGATGAGAAAAATAATATATGATCATAGATGTTGACTGAAAATAGGTAGGCAAAATCAGTACAAAGGAAACATGCAATATAGTAGGAAATATAGTGTAATATTACATTACTGTAGTTTAGCAAGATGTACAATTAATACTTAATACGTTGTCTAGCGAAAGCAAACAAAGGCAGATATCACATCAAGTGCGTCTCCAGCTGGTTTATGTATTTATTTATTTGTTTCTGTTTCCCAGGACAGGATAATTGAGCAAAGCTCCTTTACAGTGCAGCCTAGGGGAGCTAAGCTCTAACAATAATATTTTTAAGGGAGAGATTATACATGTACAATGGTGACAGTGGCTACACAAACAACTGAAGATAGGAAAATAGTAGTACTGTAAGCTAATTAAGAATATAAAAATGGAAACAACATAAACAATTGCTCAGAGCAAATGTAGACATTGTGGTGTTTAAGTATTTTTAATATTTACAGTGCACATCATAAGTCCAGATATTTCATACAACTCTTTCAGTTGTTTCTGACTGAAGAAGGTAACTAGAGGAAAGAGTATAGTAAGATTGAGATGTATGGAGCAGAACAGAAAATTAATAGGTCTGAAGACCAAAGTTAATGAGGTGAGGGAATATGATGAAGGGAGAAAGAAGAGGAGAGAGAGCAGACAGTAAGGCTGAGAACTACAGAAACAAAAAGAAGCAAAGATGCACAAGTAAGACTGACAGGAATGGATGTAGGACGTGAAAAAGGAACATACTGCCAACAATTGACATTTGTAACTGAGCTGAACAGTAGCTGAGTATCCACATAATGCAAATTTATCCTCGTCCATATTCAGCCTCAGCTTGGACTGCCCCCTGTACTACTAGTGGACAGAGACAGCTCCTAAATGATTTATCCATGTATGGGCCCCCTTAAATTTTTTATGTTATGATCCCAGTTATTTTCATTAGGAGTAATATATAATTATTGACCATGGGATGGGTAAGGCCAGTCCATAACCAAATGGGTTGTGTTATTTTGAGCACAAAAAGGGAAATTGGCTAGGACATCTAGCTTAGTACTAACCTTTGAACCTATGTGCAATAACATTAATTGCAGCATTAGTAATATGAGTGTTACAAAGGGAGTTTAACTGACCCCTGTGCATATACACATTTGCTGATACTGAACAGATTAAAAAAAAGGATTTGAATGAAGAGTATGGGGCTAGAATCTTCTAGTTTTGCAACATCTGGCAGAAGCAGCTGATTCAACATCAGTGGCCCAACAGGAAGGACATTTGCCTTTGATGCTAGAAGCTTAGAAGGTAAATGTCTTTCCTGTTGAGCCACTGTTGTAGAAAATTAGAAGGCTATGGGTTCTCTTCCCACACCCGATGCTTGGATTTATTTTTCAGTACTGACACTACAGTTTAGCATAAGGGGCATGCTACACTCTTGAGTGTGCCATCTTTTAGATGAGACATTAAACCAAGGTATAGTTTTAATCCCTCTGACAAAATAACATAATTCATTTTTAACTTCACTTGTCTTCCTCTGTATGTATGCATTTTTCCCTTACTGTAATTTTCAATATTTTATCACAACTCTTCACATCTTCACATCCTAGTCCATCTTCCCTACACATTTTCCCAGATTACAGTTGAAGTCCCCAAATAGTGTTATATATCCATTTTAATTATCATGCATTTTTTTATTTCCTCAACTAGACTGACCCTATTTTTAATATTAGTATACACTTACACCACAATTATTCTATAGATCTACTACAAATGCCTAGGAGTTAGTTGCTAGTGACACACTTGCAAGAAAATGTAAGTACTTTAACTCCCACTAGTCTGATCTGCAGTAACTACTTATTCCCCCCCAGAACCTGACTCAATAAAACTGGATAATCCAGCGGAGTTCTAACTCTAACCCTAAAACTCCCACCCAGTTCCTAACCTGAGTCTTCACTCACTAACCCTTAAACTCCAACCTCTGTCCCTAAACCAAAATTCCTTGATTGCTCCTTAACTCTAAACTTCCCCTTCTACTCCCTAAACTCAAGATTCCCTTCCGATTCCTTAACCCTAAAACTCCCTTCCTGCTTCCTAAACTTAAATCTTCTTCCTGTTAACTCCTAAAATGCACTCCTCCCACTCCTTCCTCGGCTGCTGGCCCAAACTCATATTTTAGTTTGATAGTGAGTAGCAGCCTACATAAGTTCCACAATGCTTGAGTTCCCAACCTTTGACAAAGTGGTCTTCATGCACTTGGGACTGGAGTGCTTGAAACAGAACCTTATTCAATGTATTTCCCCCCACCTGACATCATAAAGCACACGTCTCCTATAGGCATTTCAGCTGTTGATTTTTAAACAACATTCCTATCGCTGAGCACAGCTCCTTTCCAAAACGTCAGTCTACCCTCCCGTCTTTTTTTTTGTACCTTATCTAAAAGCCTAGTATCTTCTAAACATATTTTGACAGCTTTTCGGTCTTGACACGATTTCAGCACCATTAGACCTCTTACTTCGCTGTGTATGCTTTTTTACATTTATTTCAATAACTTTCAAATATCACTTCCCCTTCTTTCCAACCTTCTTTTGCTGTAATAAAATATTTTTTTCTTGCCCTGTTTCCAGTAGTTTCACTCAGTTACCTCTGCTTCTCCGTCTTCATTCAGCGTGACTTAAAACGTCGTGCACATTTTGTATTTGTACATCGTACTGCTTCTTCATACTTTCATTACATACTAGGTTCATTTTCTCTTTCATTTTGAGCATTATTAATTCTCTTCATATTGCTGATATGTAATAATTTTATCCAGCAGTATTATGAACACTACTTACCCCCCACACACAGTTCTTTCCTTATTCTTGGTAGAGTCAAAAAGCATACCTCTCAACTGTGCAGATTTTCACAGAATGTCTAGATTTTTGCTCCATATTTTTGGTTTGTTTCTCATAAAATTGTGGTTTTCTGGCAAATCAGTAGCAAATTACCACAGAGGGAAGTTGGCATAATGGTTAAGATACTCACCTTACAGACATGGGGTGCAGGGTTAGAGTCTCACAAGGGTTAATTGGCTAAATGTAAAATGATCCCAAGGGTAGTTAGTCTAGCACTAATATATAAACATGCAAACCTATTGAGGGTTGAAGTCAGAAAATAATGACAAATGTTTGTGTTTCAAATTTCACACCCATAAGGACATTCAGACCAATACAAAACTTATTTTAACTACCTTATGACTTATTTTAACTACTTTATAACATCGTTAAGAGAAATATTTTAAAAAGTCCCTATTTCTGGGCCTTTGTCCCCCCTGTTATTTATGGCTTTGTCCAGATTTCTTGCT
Source organism: Protopterus annectens (assembly GCF_019279795.1). Taxonomy (NCBI): domain Eukaryota; kingdom Metazoa; phylum Chordata; order Ceratodontiformes; family Protopteridae; genus Protopterus; species Protopterus annectens. The sequence goes on from NC_056741.1 coordinate 1,044,294,331, forward strand.
GTAAGAAGTTGAGAGGTATGATTTACAGTCAGACCAAAATTGGCCCCACTACACATTTCCCACAAGGCATTTTAAAGCATTAAATTAAATGGTCATCTTTTCCATACTACGTGCATTTTTCTTTAAACCAACCTATATCAAATGGTCATTGACACAACAGGGAAAAAAACATATTTTAAGTTGTTCTCAGTATTTTACCATCTCTTTCTTTCTACTTAAAAAGACATCACTGGGGAAATATTGCATTCTACCATCAACTACATCCAAATTACCTAAACTTTCTATCCCACGTTCTCTAAATGTCTGTCATTATCCAGTTTTAACTTTAAAAGAGCCTGACACTTAATTTCAAAATATTCCCTTATCTTTTGCTCAGTCACATCTGTATCCTAAATTGCAGTATAAGCATTTTCCTGAGAAAAAACAGTAATTCTCATTACTATATACTTTCACCGTGGCTCAAAGAAGGATTTTTTTTTGCTGTCAAACAATCTAGAATATCTGCAATTGCAACTGTCTCAAATGTTATTTAATAGAAGGACTTTCACAAAATGTATCAGAGCACTTACATATCTGATAGAAAAATCAAGCAAAGCTACTGGAGAATGTGAAATCATAAAACTCTTGGTATTATTTCTAGTTTTGGTCTAATTCCACACTACAGGTCCTCATCCTTCTCTGCTTATACCCAGCTATATTATGCTGGCCCTTCCTCAGGTGCATCAGCTGCTGCATGACATTTTTACTTCTCAGTTCCTCCTAAGTTTTTTTTTTCTTTCTTTCTGTAACCTGTTTTCTTCATAGCTGCTTGTAGCAATTTCCTGTTTAAGCCATAACTGGGCCATCTGGTGCTCTGGGCAGTAACTCGGATTGGTACTCCCCTCAACCCAAAGATGAGATCCAAAAACAAGTCTTGCTGAAGTTGAAGAACAAAAAGAAGGTGTTAAAATGTTACAGTTTAATGTGAGAAAACATTTAACTAGTAGTAAATACCAGCATGAATGCAGAATGCAGTATTTTCATTCATATAAGAAGCCTCAATATCACCATTGGCTTCTTAAAAGTCACCTGACAAAAGCACACCCTATCTATTTACCGCTCTGCTCTGCTCCTGCATCCTTTCTTTTCCTTGTGCATTTCAAAATCCCTTCAACTCTCCACCAACACTTTATATTTTGTTCCTGTCTTGCAATAGGCATTGTAACAAGAAAGCACTTCTCCACTGTCTCTGATCATAATAAAGACAGTTCATCACTTAGCACTTTTTCATCCATCATTTACTTTAGAACAACATTGCCCAGTCTACCTTCCTGAAAACAGTGATTTCAGAGTTCAGAAAATTCACTTCTACATTATTTGCAACATCCAAAAGCACAGCAACAATTTCAAAATTGTCATTTTCAGACTTCTGGATGTGTTTATGTTAGTGTCTAATCTAACAACGTTGTCTCCCCCTCCATCTTTCTTTTCTTCCTACAGCCACCCTTTACTCTTTTACTGCTTGAAAGAAGTAGGGGACATTTTCTGATGCTGTTGCCAAAATTCCTCTAGTCAGTATGAATACCATGTCAGGTGTATCATGCTTAGTGTGACCAATCTGGCCAAGAAAGTGTAAACTAAACAAACAAACAAACAAATCTTTGAAGGCCTTGTCACTTGAGCAGTTGTATTTTTCCAGAAATACTGAAATGCCTGAGTGTTCTAGTCCACTGAGTTTTTATTTATTAGGTTTAAAAACTTTCTGTTCATATCCTATGCTGGAGGTGTACGCATCCCAGTCAACTGATGAGTTGTTAAGATTTTCAAAATGATAAAGTTGTTATTTATGGGGAGTTCCATAGCATGAACTTCCAGGGTCATGGAATGTGTCCTGTAGCAAGGAATAAAGTGATAATTGATGTTTAGTGTGTAGTGTGATTTGATAAACTGAATTTGTGAGTCTCTGGGAATCTGCCTAACAGTGATATGGTCTTTGACAAATATTAACATAACACAACGATTGTCATTGGGTTTGAAGTAATCATTTACATCATTTCCATCTCCGACAATATTACTCCACTCCACGCACACACCCAAGACTCATTCATGTCCATCAAAAAGTGGCTCTCTGACAACCAGTTCATCTTAAACCCTAAAAAAACAAACTGCTACTATTAATTCCTAAACCTCTATCTCACCACAAACCAACCTTTGTCATCACATCCCTAGACAAGACCACCATTAAAGCAATACCCCACACTAAGCTTTTACATGCCATTATTGATGATGAACTAAAATGTAACTTGCATATCAAGCAAAGTATTAAAACACATCAAAAGCTATCTCTACTATACAAAAATAAGAAATGTCTTACCTCTGACACTAAACTGACCCTGGCTCAGGCACTCCTTCCCTTCCTCCTCTATGCAGTCCCAATCCTTACTATCATCCAAATCTACACGTTTATCCAAATTAGAACACACTTACCACAAAATAGCTATATTTGCCACTAACTCACCACATAACTCTCATCACTGCCTTGCTCTCAACAGACTTCAATGACTAGAATTTCCCCAACTCCAACTGTCTCAATTTAAAATTCATATACTCCATTCTATACAAACCTACATCCTGCCTGTCTCTCCCCTCCATTGTAACCTATTACACTTCCAGTCATCCTCTCCATACATTCAATCAACAACTCCTTGATATCCATAAACCTAACAAAAACATTGGAAAACTACTATACAAATACACTGTAGCAAAGCCTGGAATAAACTACCCTTGTACGTGAGAACCATCCCCCACCCCAAGCACTTCAAAAAAGAGCTAAAACAACTCCTACTTAACACAAAGTCTTGCATCTGTCAGGATCTACCTGACCCTTCACACCCCCTTTTCACCAGTTTTCTGTATAGGAATATTAGACTCTACTCCACTACTTTTTCTACTCTGAGTCACACTGTTTATGTAATTTAACTCCATGAGCTAGGTGATGTAAATACTAAGCTCTACTTTAACTATCTTCTCTTTATTATAATTAAGCTCTACTTTAACATCTTCCCTTATGATTCATCTTATACTAACACTCCCTCTCTCTTTTTTATCTCTATCTAATACCACTATTGTTTTTTTTTTTTAAAAAAAAGCTAATTTTGCAAATGTATTAATTATAGCAATTTTTTTGACTTTTTCTGTATTCATTTATACATTTTGCATATAATACTATTTTTGTTCTGTATAACTCTGGAGCTTTTCTCCTCAGGTCTCCACTGAAAATGGGCTCATGGCTCAGTTAGACCAATGCAGTTAACAAATGTAAAATGAATAAATAAATAAATAAACAAAAACATTTCCATTGTATATGCATTTAGACAATAATTACATATTTGATTTTCTTGCTTTTTAATCCTCAATCCTTTTAATCATAGACAAAATGTAATATCTTTATGACATCTACTTCTCATTTCTTTTATATAACATTTAACGCTCATCATGTTTTCCAAATATACTACAGGCATGCAAATACCTTTTTTATCTACCGTACATCATTGCTTTCCTTATTTTCCATACTTGCATAATATCCATATAACACCATCTTCATATTTATTTATTTCATATTTTCTCTTTGCCATGTATCTTATTTTCATAAATGATTTAATTATTTGGCATAGTACAAAAGCAGGTCCCACAGTTTCTTATTTATTGCAAACTAAATACATTCTTTCTTTATAATGCTTATGTTTCATTAAAGTTTTTACTGGTAGCTTATTACAGCCTATTCTCCTTAATATAGTTCATACTCAATACGCTTTCTGAATCTTTCTTATCTTATTTTAATAATTCTTACCTGTTGACTATCTAGCCCCTTCCCATGGATCAAGTCTATAACATTTTACATTATATTTACGCCATACTTTTCTACACTTTTGTTCCACTTCATCCTATGTCCCATTTTGTAATTATTTATACGCTCATTCATTTCTTCACTGCATTGCAACGTTTTTCTCTTCTTACAGTTTTGTTGTGGACTTTTGTTGTATTGTAGCTTCAAAATTTTCCATACATTGATTTGTCTTTCCGTCACCCAATACAAATGAAGTTTCTAGTTTAATATACTTTAATATAAAGTATTCCTCTTTTAATAGGCTTTAACCTTATACTTCTAAATAACATGAAGGCAATTTCTAATAATCTTTTTTCTTATACATGTTGGGAACATATACACTCCAATATATTTTTTTCAGTTATACTGAATGCATTAAATAAAGATTTTGCTAAAAGATATTTTATGTAATTTACATACATTTATGAGTTTACTAATTTATTTTAATATATCTGCCATTGTTTTCTGATTATTTCCTCATTCCCAGATTTCACCTCTAACATTTTTATTTTGTGCATATTAAAATAAATACCCCATCATTACCAGGGATCACAGCAAATTACACCCACATATTCACCCAGCATTGGTATGCCAATCCCCTCTGTCACTCCATCAGTCACCCAAGCCACAAGTCAAACCCTGGTCTTATCCCTCTACACCACTGGAACAACAGCATAGTTTGATTTGAGGGTTATGTGCTACAGGAGCAAGGCAGAGACAGCCACTGCTTCATGACAGATTAGTAAGTATTTTTCAGCTGTGAAGGAGGCTACCACTTCATCTGGTAGTGAGGTGTGGGACATAAGTGGGTGTGTCATTCAGCATGGTGATGCTCTGATGTCACACACAGTCCTCCCTGATCAGAGCTTCCTGTCCCCATCTAATATAAATTCCCTGCCCTCATAGCCATACGTATGATGCCCCACCTCCCAATTTTGCCTTGATGGATGGGAGGCGATCAAACTTTGGAACAGTCAGTAAGGACCACTTTTGTTGGAGAGGGTGGGGCCATATGTCACAGGGCTTATGACAGGATTTTACTGGTTCCTTCAGAAACAAAAAGAATGATATTATGGCGATAGGGAGGCAGGAAGGATATAGGCTCAAAATAATGCAACAGCTGATATTATTTGATCACCGAGTTAAGACTTCTAAAATTTAAGGTCGCATGAGCATAAAGACAGATTAATAATATAATTCTTAAAATCTGAAAACAGTAATAAACTTGAAATGCAACCTTCAAATAAACTAGTAACCTAAGGGATAAAGCTTACACAACAAGCTGTCCACTCTGATGACTCCACATCACAGAAGACAGAATGCTAAACAGAGATCCCTTAGGATCTGTATATACATTATATGGGACAAATGTTCTCATGATGTGAGCATTAATTAACGGTATATTGCTTGTGGCACTAGACACACATATACTCACCCAGGATTCCCATTGGGCCCTTTCTGTGAATCACCCTGACTGCAGCAGATGTTAGTCCCAACCAGCATCCCACATCATCTATCAGCAAGCAGCTGACAGAACTGGTGTGGACTTGGGGAATCTGACTAAAGCAAAGTATTGTGAGCATTCAAGACAGGTGCTGACACTCTGATGACTCCACATCACAGAAGACAGAATGCTAAACAGAGATCCCTTAGGATCTGTATATACATTATATGGGACAAATGTTCTCATGATGTGAGCATTAATTAACAGTATATTGCTTGTGGCACTAGACACACATATACTCACCCAGGATTCCCATTGGGCCCTTTCTGTGAATCACCCTGACTGCAGCAGATGTTAGTCCCAACCAGCACCCCACATCGTCTATCAGCAAGCAGCTGGCAGAACTGGTGCGGACTTGGGGAATCTGACTAAAACAAAGTATTGTGAGCATTCAAGACAGGTGATGACACAATGCAGTTTTTGCCCAGTGCTACAAATGTTAAATTGAACAAATGCAGTGAAGTACAGGTAAATGTCAGTAGTATCTATGACTCTCTTAAGGTAGTCATATGCCTCATCATCTAATTAGTAACAAATATTATTGGATGAACAAAATGTCCACTGTTCCTATCTACTACCTAGCAAAATCACAACCAAGGGAATTGGATTGGCAGAACTGGGAGGAATGAAGTCCCTGTTGACCTTTACTCTAGTCTGGCACTCTGAAGAAATATGAGATTTGTAGAATATGTGGGAAGTCACCAGTGAAATACCACTGCACCTATCATTTTTTTTGCTTACATGGTGAGGTGAGGGTACGTGAGTCCCACTGGAGCTCTTGCTTCTGGTTCCAAGAGTCTGGGTGTCTGGCACAACCCACTCTGGTGACAATGATAGGTGCTGACCTTGACTAGGGCAACACATCTGTCAAATAATAATGTAGGTGTCCTAAGGCAAGCTCAGGGAGGGCAGAAACCTCCCTTGGAACAGAACAGCAAAAGCCTGATCCTGATATTCACTATGAGTGCAGATGGTGAAAGTGGGGCCTCATGATTCTTCTGGCTTTTAGGGTTTTAAGGAGGATGTGTCAGAAAAGGTACTAAAGGGATAGATGGTTTGTGGCAGCCAAGCATTTATAGTGATGTAGCTTTTTGAGCCCTTCAGTTTCATCTCTCCCTATAACTGTGAAGCAAAACTCATCAGTCATTGGATGGCTCACCCACCAACAGGAAACATGAGCTAGGTTTAGACCATCATGAGACAGGTTAGTTTTATCCTACTGAAGATTTATTGTTGCAGTAGTAATCTTGCTCAGTGTGAAAGGAATTGTAGGGATGGGATGAATAACATTAGCTAGGAACCAAAACTCTCTGCAGCAATGTAGTTCATTAGTCAAATCAGTCATTAGAACCTTTACTAGACATGGAGATAAGTTTTTTTTTTTTTAATTCCTCTTTCCAACAAATAATTTGAAAGTCTGAAATTAGTCCACATCACTCAAAAAGATGGATCCAGAGGTGGTTACATCTAATGGTGGATGCAAGTAGTTTGTTCATGTAATTTTGAGTCTCAGAATTATGACAAATTAACAGTGAAATTAAAGGGGAACAGAGATTGTTGACAATTCTGATTTGTTTTTAAGCACTCCCAGTGCTGGGGACAACACCACACCTCACTACTTATATCTATAAATATATATACTAACTGCATTGTCAACATACCTTGATGAAAAGGGAATTCTCCAAGACTGAATAATTTTTGACTTAGAATACGCAAGTCTCCATTTTTGCTTATTCACTTTTCTCTATCTTGTGACTGGCACTTACAAGTCTTGGAGTTTAAAACTGTTACTATACAGTCTATTTGTATTAGCAGTATGTGTATTATCTTTCTTTGGTCTTACTGAGGGTGACCTGAAGCAACAATTGCAACATATTTCTTCAGGCCTTTGTTAAATCATGTTTTGTGGGAAAGTGGTCTTGCTGTCTACCACTAGTTAGCATATCCAATCTCATCTATCCAGGAGGTTCTCTCGGTGAAAGGAGAATGCATCAAGGTCATCTAACAGATAATCCAGAGATTTCCACCTGATTGCTAAGATTGCTGGATACTTACATGAAGTTAGGATGTTATTCGCATAACCCAATCTGTATATAGTTGCAAAGGCCTTTCTTCTCCTCACAGTCCCATTGACATAATCCTGAAACATTTGGGATTTGCACCCACTGAGAAGTAATTCTCTCCCATGATCATAGTGAAACCCCTCACACTATCATTGTATTTTATTAGCATAGAATTCAAGGCACATGGAGGCATTTTTGACTCTGCAAAGGTTTTAATGATTATGTGCGGTTTCAGCCATGATGAGAACCATTACATCTCAACTTCTTAGCAAAACAAATCTGGACTAAGCCAAAAATAATGGGATGAAGAAGGCCCAGAAATATGGACATATTTTAATTAGTGCTTGTACAAACTTAGAAGCTAGAATAACAGGTTTTGCATTATCATGCATTTTCTGAAGACTATGAAGTCTGAAATTCAAAAGTCTGTCATTATTAAATGACTTCAGCCCACAGTGATTTGACAGAAAATTATAAACTGAATGTGGAACAGACCAAAAATTTGATTCAAAAATCTGTACATTCTTTGAAAATCTGAACAGCTGAGAGGAATGTAAATTTTGCTGAAGATTTGCAAGAAATGATTCAACGATATTCTTGCCTTCCATATCTTCAGTCAGCCTAACAAAACTTAAGTTGTTTCTTTGCTTTGTAAGTTTTTAGGTACTCAGTCTTTTTCTGAAGAGTTTGGATCACTGACTAGTTGCAGTTTGGTGATAAAAAAGAAGCACTCCATGGGTCATAGCAGTTGACTTCCAAAGTGGCTATTTTATTTGCCCTGAGTTCAGTATTAATCTGACTAGTTGCCTTTAGCTCATCTATGTCTGAAAGGACATTGGTTAACACTGGAGAAAGGTTATCTAGTTTATCAACCATAGTTTGACCTACAGGAGTCTCACAATCTGGTTTGCAGCTGCCATGCTGGGAGATGGCTTCCCAATAAAATAAATATTATCAGCTGGTAGGAGCACTAAAATAACAAAGTAATCAGAATAGAAAGTTAAACCAGAGCTGTCTAAGGTAGAACAAAGGGGGGGGAGTGCTGCCTTGGCCGCAAGGCATTAATAGGTGCTAGTGGAATTTTGCTGATGGGGTGCAAATACATTGCCAATATTCATTTAAGGAGTTGTGGGTAATATCATGGCTTCTGAAATGAATGACGTTTCTACATTCATGGTTGTACTTAAGAGGTCAGCATGTCAGTAATTGTGGCAAACTGAGCTTGAAGATTGAGGCTCCATGATCACTGGTTCAGAGGAGGGATGCCACAAAAGGGAAGGGGAAAACACATACACACAAAATGTATTTTTGAGGGATTAAGCACCCTTGAATGCCAATTACTTTATTATTCCCTCTCAAGGCTGCTTCACTTTGTGGAAAGAGCAATTAACAATAGGTAATGAAAGGTTGTCTCTCTCTTTGTCCAGGAGGCTGCAATCTTTGAAAATATTGTTTCAGCTATGGCAGTCAAGCACAGACAACTCACTCTTATATGAAGTCAGAAAGAATACATAAGCATTTAGAACTCTGAACAGTACCTTCAGCAATTTTAATGTAAACAACCTCTTACTGAGCAGCACAGTGTGAACCCATATATCTATTCTTACAACTTCTATAGCATTTGTGCGATAATCTTACTGACAGCACTACCAAATTCACATTGATTTTCCAAATCTTCATCTTGTTGTTAATGATAACATTCCACTGAGAAAAAGCTTTGTTTTTTTAAAGTGTATTGGTCATGTTTACAAGTGCCTTTGTTTTACAATTAGTTTCATCTCCCATTGTACTCTATGTGATAAAGTTGCAAGTGATTTTGCAGAAAATAAAGATTATAGTGTGCTGTATAATTTTTTTTTAGTTTCACAGTTTACTTAGTTTTCCTCTGTATCCACACCCGCAAAATTATGTTTTGGTAGTTGCTGAGCATTGATTTCCATACAGTTGCAAAGCACTATGGGTAAGTAAAATTCTTATTTACATTGTGGTTTCAGTACTGAATCATCATGAGTTAATTTGCAGTGTGAGGTGTTCCATGTGCAAAAACTAGTTGATGATGTCATTAAAAAAGCCAAAACATGCATGTCTACAGCTGGTGGGATTTGGCTGTATTGGGTTGACTACAACCAAAAAGACTTAAAAAGTGAAAAATTTATTAATATTCAGAAGTCATGTAGCTGAAATAATTGATATCCTTAAGGGGTCATTTGTATATATCCCTTGCACCTCCATTAAAGGAGGTTTAACGTATTATGCAATGAAAACTGTTGCTTGGCTGAGATTTTCTTGCAGTTTTTACTGAATGATTTGCCTGTGTGACCTTTTTACTTTTTTGTTTGGATGTTAGTTGGGATAGTTGGAGCCACTATAATCTTCATAGATATCAGCTGGGTTTAAAGACCCTGTATTTTTGAAGTATTACCACACTATCCACTTATGTTGTGGTGTTTAAAGCTGGTTTGTCTGTATGACCTTTTTATTCTCTGGTGTTAATTTTTTCTTGTGAACACAAACATATCATTAGCTGGTTGCAGTTCAAAACGTCAAATGTTCAGGAGAGCAAATTTCTTTGCTGGCTTAAGAGACTGATGTCTCTTAAAGCTAGCTGTTTGTGTATGTGTGTGTTTGTTGAGTTCACATTACAGTTGTGATGTGGGAATTTGCCATTTCCCTACTGTTGTACGATCTCAGAGTTGGTGTGTGTGTGTGTGTGTATGCATATATATATATATATATATATATATATATATATATATATATATATATATATATATATACATACACACACATATATATTATATATATATATATAATTAGAAGGGGTGAGGGTGTGCTGGGGCTTGCTACTCTACACAAAACAGTGTTTTTTATTGCTATGAGTTTCAGTCTGTTTAGAGCAATGTTTTTGTTCACTCGTGAGCATTTGCTTTTTCATCAGTTAATGCACTATCTATGTACATGGAGGTTAGGACATCTCTGGCATATGGATGTGGCATGGATGGCCGCAATCATGTTATAGAACTTGCTGTGTAGTATATCCTGCACATGTAGATGTCTTCTCTTTCTGCAATATTGCATATGTGTTTGACATATATTACTGAATCACACTACCTCTCTATGAAGGCAGGTGATAAGGGTACCATTAATACTGGTGTGATAACTCCCTTCACAACTAGGATTCTTAAAAAGGGATTGGGAATCGATTGCTACTGGATGATATGGATAGAGGATACAACAATTTCTGTTTAATTACTGTTCCATGATATAAAAGGTGTCTTATGGTAGATGCCTCACTTATTTAACTAAAGGGGTCCTATCATTAGCTTCAACCCATGTTAACCTTTGTTTTTTATTCCCCATTTATGGCTGTATCCCATCATATCGCTTACAAGTTCTGTACAGTTATTTGTCAGTCTACATAACAATTACACAATATTTGCAAGTATATACTGTCAATGGTAATTTTTAGAATATTGCACAAGGATCCCTATCAAATTATCAAATGGACACATTGTCAGACATGATATGGTCAAACCCATATCATCCGCAATGCAGTCTGTTGAACCATCCTGACTGACATTTTGTTACAGTAGTGATCAGGAATTTTGCCCTTTAGCCACTGTAGTGTAATCTCAGAGTTGGTATATATAATTAGCAGGGAGTGTGGGAGGTGCAAGGGGGCTTGCCCCCTGCAAAAGCCATTTTTGTTGTATGTGTGAGTGTTGTGCTTGTGTTAAGTTTTTTTCAACAGACTGCATTGTCGATGATATGAGTTCAACCATATCACGTTGAAGAATGTGGCCATATGATTATTCGATTGGGACACATAGCAGAACAGTAGTGTATATGAAATCATTCTTGCCCTATCCAAACCCTTCAGGCTTGCAAAGGGTTAACAGTTTTAGTTTAAAATTTTTAGTTAATTCTACAGAAGAATATTCTTGGTACTAGTTCAGAGTAATTTAGATGCAATGTTTTACACTCTCTGTACTGTTTATCTCTGCGCAAGGAACTACACTGTCTTGTACTTCCAGATATTTCCTCTCCATAAAAAAGGGATCTAAGTCTTCCAGGTAAAATACCAAAATGCCAAACAAGTATAATGTCTATCTCTGAAAAAGATTTAAATGCAGGGTCTAATGTTATCATAAACACACACACACACACACACACACACACACACACACACACACACACACACACACACACACACACACACACACACACACACACACTGGCAGAGGCACATGCACACACTGACTAGCGAGGCTTTGTTTTTTATTAATTACCAAACAGAATGGTCTCATTTATTCTGACAATTTAGATCAATGCATGTAATACATCCCAGTTGAACATAGTTATTTTCAAGAGAGAGAGAGAGAGAGAGATGTATAAAAGAATTGCAGGTACATTAAAATACTGATAAGTAAATTCACATTGTAATTTGATATTCTTTTCTGTTTGGTTACCTTATGCACCTTTTTGAGCAAATCCATAAAGGAGACTATCACTAGTGATTTAATTTGCATTAATTAACAGTATATTGCTTGTGGCACTAGACACACATATACTCACCCAGGATTCCCATTGGGCCCTTTCTGTGAATCACCCTGACTGCAGCAGATGTTAGTCCCAACCAGCATCCCACATCGTCTATCAGCAAGCAGCTGGCAGAACTGGTGCGGACTTGGGGAATCTGACTAAAACAAAGTATTGTGAGCATTCAAGACAGGTGCTGACACAATGCAGTTTTTGCCCAGTGCTACAAATGTTAAATTGAACAAATGCAGTGAAGTACAGGTAAATGTCAGTAGTATCTATGACTCTCTTAAGGTAGTCATATGCCTCATCATCTAATTAGTAACAAATATTATTGGATGAACAAAATGTCCACTGTTCCTATCTACTACCTAGCAAAATCACAACCAAGGGAATTGGATTGGCAGAACTGGGAGGAATGAAGTCCCTGTTGACCTTTACTCTAGTCTGGCACTCTGAAGAAATATGAGATTTGTAGAATATGTGGGAAGTCACCAGTGAAATACCACTGCACCTATCATTTTTTTTGCTTACATGGTGAGGTGAGGTGCGTGAGTCCCACTGGAGCTCTTGCTTCTGGTTCCAAGAGTCTGGGTGTCTGGCACAACCCACTCTGGTGACAATGATAGGTGCTGACCTTGACTAGGGCAACACATCTGTCAAATAATAATGTAGGTGTCCTAAGGCAAGCTCAGGGAGGGCAGAAACCTCCCTTGGAACAGAACAGCAAAAGCCTGATCCTGATATTCACTATGAGTGCAGATGGTGAAAGTGGGGCCTCATGATTCTTCTGGCTTTTAGGGTTTTAAGGAGGATGTGTCAGAAAAGGTACTAAAGGGATAGATGGTTTGTGGCAGCCAAGCATTTATAGTGATGTAGCTTTTTGAGCCCTTCAGTTTCATCTCTCCCTATAACTGTGAAGCAAAACTCATCAGTCATTGGATGGCTCACCCACCAACAGGAAACATGAGCTAGGTTTAGACCATCATGAGACAGGTTAGTTTTATCCTACTGAAGATTTATTGTTGCAGTAGTAATCTTGCTCAGTGTGAAAGGAATTGTAGGGATGGGATGAATAACATTAGCTAGGAACCAAAACTCTCTGCAGCAATGTAGTTCATTAGTCAAATCAGTCATTAGAACCTTTACTAGACATGGAGATAAGTTTTTTTTTTTTTAATTCCTCTTTCCAACAAATAATTTGAAAGTCTGAAATTAGTCCACATCACTCAAAAAGATGGATCCAGAGGTGGTTACATCTAATGGTGGATGCAAGTAGTTTGTTCATGTAATTTTGAGTCTCAGAATTATGACAAATTAACAGTGAAATTAAAGGGGAACAGAGATTGTTGACAATTCTGATTTGTTTTTAAGCACTCCCAGTGCTGGGGACAACACCACACCTCACTACTTATATCTATAAATATATATACTAACTGCATTGTCAACATACCTTGATGAAAAGGGAATTCTCCAAGACTGAATAATTTTTGACTTAGAATCATGCAAGTCTCCATTTTTGCTTATTCACTTTTCTCTATCTTGTGACTGGCACTTACAAGTCTTGGAGTTTAAAACTGTTACTATACAGTCTATTTGTATTAGCAGTATGTGTATTATCTTTCTTTGGTCTTACTGAGGGTGACCTGAAGCAACAATTGCAACATATTTCTTCAGGCCTTTGTTAAATCATGTTTTGTGGGAAAGTGGTCTTGCTGTCTACCACTAGTTAGCATATCCAATCTCATCTATCCAGGAGGTTCTCTCGGTGAAAGGAGAATGCATCAAGGTCATCTAACAGATAATCCAGAGATTTCCACCTGATTGCTAAGATTGCTGGATACTTACATGAAGTTAGGATGTTATTCGCATAACCCAATCTGTATATAGTTGCAAAGGCCTTTCTTCTCCTCACAGTCCCATTGACATAATCCTGAAACATTTGGGATTTGCACCCACTGAGAAGTAATTCTCTCCCATGATCATAGTGAAACCCCTCACACTATCATTGTATTTTATTAGCATAGAATTCAAGGCACATGGAGGCATTTTGACTCTGCAAAGGTTTTAATGATTATGTGCGGTTTCAGCCATGATGAGAACCATTACATCTCAACTTCTTAGCAAAACAAATCTGGACTAAGCCAAAAATAATGGGATGAAGAAGGCCCAGAAATATGGACATATTTTAATTAGTGCTTGTACAAACTTAGAAGCTAGAATAACAGGTTTTGCATTATCATGCATTTTCTGAAGACTATGAAGTCTGAAATTCAAAAGTCTGTCATTATTAAATGACTTCAGCCCACAGTGATTTGACAGAAAATTATAAACTGAATGTGGAACAGACCAAAAATTTGATTCAAAAATCTGTACATTCTTTGAAAATCTGAACAGCTGAGAGGAATGTAAATTTTGCTGAAGATTTGCAAGAAATGATTCAACGATATTCTTGCCTTCCATATCTTCAGTCAGCCTAACAAAACTTAAGTTGTTTCTTTGCTTTGTAAGTTTTTAGGTACTCAGTCTTTTTCTGAAGAGTTTGGATCACTGACTAGTTGCAGTTTGGTGATAAAAAAGAAGCACTCCATGGGTCATAGCAGTTGACTTCCAAAGTGGCTATTTTATTTGCCCTGAGTTCAGTATTAATCTGACTAGTTGCCTTTAGCTCATCTATGTCTGAAAGGACATTGGTTAACACTGGAGAAAGGTTATCTAGTTTATCAACCATAGTTTGACCTACAGGAGTCTCACAATCTGGTTTGCAGCTGCCATGCTGGGAGATGGCTTCCCAATAAAATAAATATTATCAGCTGGTAGGAGCACTAAAATAACAAAGTAATCAGAATAGAAAGTTAAACCAGAGCTGTCTAAGGTAGAACAAAGGGGGGGGGGGGTGCTGCCTTGGCCGCAAGGCATTAATAGGTGCTAGTGGAATTTTGCTGATGGGGTGCAAATACATTGCCAATATTCATTTAAGGAGTTGTGGGTAATATCATGGCTTCTGAAATGAATGACGTTTCTACATTCATGGTTGTACTTAAGAGGTCAGCATGTCAGTAATTGTGGCAAACTGAGCTTGCCACAATTACAAAAGAAATTCACAAGTTCTATCAGCTGATAGAAAAATGAATTATGAAGACTGTATAATAGAAACATGATGAGTTAGATTTCCTTAGTCAAAGGATTCTATAATAGCACTGCAAAATCTCAGTGGATAACTCTAGCCTTGATTCCTCTCAATTTTCTCTACTTTTGCCACTGTTTTTCCATTAATGGAAGATTCCATATAAGAATGGACATACATCCAAATAGATAAATCTCTGTTTGGTAGCCAGTTCTGCTAATGCAGTGGAATAAAGCCCTGACTATAACTGAGATGATGCAAGTTTAATTAACAGCTTGAGTACCTCCAAGAGTTAGCAGGGGAGAGGGTGATGAGACTTTTGCTTTCTGACCTTTTAGTAAAAGAGGTGGGGTGATATGCTATGAATGATGGCTGCATCTGTTGCCTGGTGGGGAAGAGAGGAGATCACGTAAAATTGGGCCAAATGTGTGAGTATCCTTTGTGAGATATTGTCATCTTAAAAGAGGGGCAGCCTGCTCCTAATCCAACCATTACATCAAAAACTGTTTACCTGCAAATACTTGCAACTACAGAATCGAATGCTGTGTGACAGCCTTCCACAGCCACTCTACTGGTGGATACCAGGCACGAGCAATACTCATAAGTGAATAAAATATTTTGGCTGAAGAGGTGTAATGGTTTCTGCCCCAGATTAGCACTAGCAGTGATCACTTTGAGATAAAGTAGGTACATGTTGCAGGAGAAGCTGAAGTCAGGGGTGACTCATCCCAAAAATACCACAAAATATCTAATTTCAGAAGGTAGACATAAGCTGGATGCATGTGTGTACGTACATACGTGTGTGTGTGTGTGTGTGTGTGTGTGTGTGTGTGTGTGTGTGTGTGTGTGTGTGTGTATGTGTGTGTGTGTGTGTGTTTGTAGGAAGGATTTAATTGCAATAAAAGGAGTAAGAATGATAGGCACATGCTTCCTGCTGTCTTTTAAGGGTGATGCTTTTTACTAAATATGTTAGCCTTTTAAGGTAAAATACTGATACAGCAACAGATTCTTTGACAAGAATCTTAGGCTGTGACTAATTAAAGTTATGCTAGTTGGTGCAGTAATTATTTATAGTTAACTGGGTTACATTCTTAATTTTGGATTTTGTGAGATTCCATTTGTGGAGCAGTTGGTTTTGAGGGACTCAGTATGTGGAAGAGTGCATTTTGTGGGATTCAGTATGTGGAGCAGGAGAAAAGAGTTACTATGATAGGGGTTACTGAGTTGCTTATGTTGATTTGGGATGACTGCTCTTTAAAGCCAATGTAGAGTCACACCCACATCCTTAAATGATAGGGACAATATGTAAAGGTTCTGCTCATCATTGGGTTATTCATAGTTGAAATATATGGGCTAAAACTACCATGTGAATGTCAGGCTACACTTCTAAAGGTCCTCATTGATCAATAGCTCAGTGAGTACTTATAAACCTAAAGAGGTACACAAGTGTGATGAGGGTTTCTGACATGTTTGAGTAGTAATCTTGTGCTTTTGATGTTTCTTTGTGCAGCAGCTAAAGGTGTCCCACATATTTTAAATATGTCTGCTGTGGCATTGCCATTATTTAAAGGCAGCTGAGAGAGTTAGGAAGGATTAACAATACAGGTAGACTTCAGGACAATAACACAGAGTGGCATGGTAGTGTTCTCATCGGATATATTCATAGTTATCACTTGTGCCCAATATTACAGCTTAGTAAGTATAAGAGAGTATATCTAAAATATTTTAAAGTGTATTTGTGCAATAAACTTTTTTCTATCTTAGTTCAATTTTGAGTTTGCCCAATAGTGAGAATCTTGAATGGATAAACCCAACAGTAAACAGGAACCAGTAGCGAGTACTGCTGTTTCCCAGTGCCTCTAATAAGCTGCTTTATTCTTATAATTTTACATCAGCTCCTTAGAGCTATCACTTCTTTCCTTTAAAGGGTGTTTCCACGGTGTGATAGAGTAAAAAGATACTGTGGTCAGATCTATGTTGCTGTGTGGAAGCATGTTGCTGGGGCAGTTGAAATACATGCATTAGCGCCACATAAGTCGTGATCACAAATCACGTACATGGAAATGATAGCTTGACACCTACAGCTTGAGAAAGGTCAAATCATAACATATACTTGGGATTATAAAGTGCACAAGCAAGGTGTGATGATGTGAGGTAGTGCCAGCTGTGCCAGAGGAGTAGGGCAGTGCATGTGTAACATATGCCAGCATATCTAGCTGGAGTTTTGTAAAGAATTATATGTTATTTGAATATCAAACTGATTTGCAGAGATGCTTGTGTTAAAAATGTATTTGCAAAGTTGCTTGTGTTAAAAATGTATCAACACTGGATCCGGGTGTACAGAAAAGAAATATACATGTATGTCAGACTGTACTGTTATTACTGATGAACTGTATATATTTTAAATGAGGATACTAGAAGGGAAGGGGTTAAGCTCAGCCCAGCTAACCTTAAGGAAAATAGCCTGAAACTAAATGACTTGGTTTAGGCTATAAAGATTTTATCTCGCAGGTTTGAATGCAGCCAGAGACACAATGTCTGTGAAAAGCCTAGGCTGGGATCCTGCTCTATTGTCCTTAGTGGTGAACTAATTGCTACCCTGGGGTGCCAAAGAATGGCTTGTTAGTTTCTGCAGAAAGAGTAGAAGTGTTGGAATTGTTTTACAGTTTCCAGATACTGTAATAAACCTTAGCTAAAGTTCTATGTGTGCATTGTGACACATCAGTGCCAGATCCTGGCTCAGTTTCTAGTGAGAGGGTAGTGTGGGAAACACAGAGCCAGGTGACCAGATATGATGTCATTCTGTAGCCATCAATGAAAATGTATTTGAAGACTAGTGAGACATGTGAGGTATGCACTCTGGTTTTGGACCTGACAAGACACTCATCCATTTTCATCTTGCTTTGCTTAAGTAAGTAACTAGGAAACAATGATTCTTCAGTCAATTAAAAATATAGTGTGATTAGCTTAATTTTTTTTCAGTATCTGTCTGAGTCTTTCCATTTGTATTTTTTTATATTTCATGTGATTGAAACTCTGGTGTTTATTGTAAATAGATATTCAGTAATTTCATGTTTTTTTATTATTTATCATTAAATATATCTAAACTTTTCATTGTGGCTGGGCTTTTAAGAACATTTAACATTTGAGAGTACTTGCATTTATTTAATGGAACTGTAGTTCCACATTCCTGAAAGTCCTGCACTATCATTTGTATAGGTATTTATTTTAATAAGTGTAATTGGGTAACCTGGTAAGAGACTTAAAGTAGCTGGCTTTGGGTATTCTGGTGGCAGTAAATCTGCCTTATAGTCTGGATGGAGGTGGCAGAGTAGTTAAGCTGTGCCAGCCTTTCCCAAGTGTGTGTGTGTGTGTGTGTGTGTGTGTGTGTGTGTGTGTGTGTGTGTGTGTGTGTGTGTGTGAAAATCAAATCTCAGTGTGTGTGTGTGTGACAGCTACTTTGATCAGGGACACTGAAAGCACTGATTTCACAGTGAGGGTGGTTGAGGGCTTGGCTTGGGACACTCAGCTCTATAGTGGTCAGTGGGGAGTCTTTTTTGGGGCCTGGAGTAAAAGTCCAACCCCAGGACTTCAGTGTGCATTCCCTGTATGCTCTAAAGGGAAAATGTACTTGGTGCAGACAGCTGCATCTGTAAATACTGTGTGTGTTTATTTTTCTCACAGTGAACGTTCCTCACCTATGTCAGTGGTGAAGATTGAGGCTCCATGATCACTGGTTCAGAGGAGGGATGCCACAAAAGGGAAGGGGAAAACACATACACACAAAATGTATTTTTGAGGGATTAAGCACCCTTGAATGCCAATTACTTTATTATTCCCTCTCAAGGCTGCTTCACTTTGTGGAAAGAGCAATTAACAATAGGTAATGAAAGGTTGTCTCTCTCTTTGTCCAGGAGGCTGCAATCTTTGAAAATATTGTTTCAGCTATGACAGTCAAGCACAGACAACTCACTCTTATATGAAGTCAGAAAGAATACATAAGCATTTAGAACTCTGAACAGTACCTTCAGCAATTTTAATGTAAACAACCTCTTACTGAGCAGCACAGTGTGAACCCATATATCTATTCTTACAACTTCTATAGCATTTGTGCGATAATCTTACTGACAGCACTACCAAATTCACATTGATTTTCCAAATCTTCATCTTGTTGTTAATGATAACATTCCACTGAGAAAAAGCTTTGTTTTTTTAAAGTGTATTGGTCATGTTTACAAGTGCCTTTGTTTTACAATTAGTTTCATCTCCCATTGTACTCTATGTGATAAAGTTGCAAGTGATTTTGCAGAAAATAAAGATTATAGTGTGCTGTATAATTTTTTTTTAGTTTCACAGTTTACTTAGTTTTCCTCTGTATCCACACCCACAAAATTATGTTTTGGCAGTTGCTGAGCATTAATTTCCATACAGTTGCAAAGCACTATGGGTAAGTAAAATTCTTATTTACATTGTGGTTTCAGTACTGAATCATCATGAGTTAATTTGCAGTGTGAGGTGTTCCATGTGCAAAAACTAGTTGATGATGTCATTAAAAAAGCCAAAACATGCATGTCTACAGCTGGTGGGGTTTGGCTGTATTGGGTTGACTACAACCAAAAAGACTTAAAAAGTGAAAAATTTATTAATATTCAGAAGTCATGTAGCTGAAATAATTGATATCCTTAAGGGGTCATTTGTATATATCCCTTGCACCTCCATTAAAGGAGGTTTAACGTATCATGCAATGAAAACTGTAGCTTGGCTGAGATTTTCTTGCAGTTTTTACTGAATGATTTGCCTGTGTGACCTTTTTACTTTTTTGTTTGGATGTTAGTTGGGATAGTTGGAGCCACTATAATCTTCATAGATATCAGCTGGGTTTAAAGACCCTGTATTTTTGAAGTATTACCACACTATCCACTTATGTTGTGGTGTTTAAAGCTGGTTTGTCTGTATGACCTTTTTATTCTCTGGTGTTAATTTTTTCTTGTGAACACAAACATATCATTAGCTGGTTGCAGTTCAAAATGTCAAATGTTCAGGAGAGCAAATTTCTTTGCTGGCTTAAGAGACTGATGTCTCTTAAAGCTAGCTGTTTGTGTATGTGTGTGTTTGTTGAGTTCACATTACAGTTGTGATGTGGGAATTTGCCATTTCCCTACTGTTGTACGATCTCAGAGTTGGTGTGTGTGTGTGTGTGTATGCATATATATATATATATATATATATATATATATATATATATATATATACATACACACACATATATATTATATATATATATATAATTAGAAGGGGGTGAGGGTGTGCTGGGGCTTGCTACTCTACACAAAACAGTGTTTTTTATTGCTATGAGTTTCAGTCTGTTTAGAGCAATGTTTTTGTTCACTCGTGAGCATTTGCTTTTTCATCAGTTAATGCATTATCTATGTACATGGAGGTTAGGACATCTCTGGCATATGGATGTGGCATGGATGGCCGCAATCATGTTATAGAACTTGCTGTGTAGTATATCCTGCACATGTAGATGTCTTCTCTTTCTGCAATATTGCATATGTGTTTGACATATATTACTGAATCACACTACCTCTCTATGAAGGCAGGTGATAAGGGTACCATTAATACTGGTGTGATAACTCCCTTCACAACTAGGATTCTTAAAAAGGGATTGGGAATCGATTGCTACTGGATGATATGGATAGAGGATACAACAATTTCTGTTTAATTACTGTTCCATGATATAAAAGGTGTCTTATGGTAGATGCCTCAGTTATTTAACTAAAGGGGTCCTATCATTAGCTTCAACCCATGTTAACCTTTGTTTTTTATTCCCCATTTATGGCTGTATCCCATCATATCTCTTACAAGTTCTGTACAGTTATTTGTCAGTCTACATAACAATTATACAATATTTGCAAGTATATACTGTCAATGGTAATTTTTAGAATATTGCACAAGGATCCCTATCAAATTATCAAATGGACACATTGTCAGACATGATATGGTCAAACCCATATCATCCGCAATGCAGTCTGTTGAACCATCCTGACTGACATTTTGTTACAGTAGGGATCAGGAATTTTGCCCTTTAGCCACTGTAGTGTAATCTCAGAGTTGGTATATATAATTAGCAGGGAGTGTGGGAGGTGCAAGGGGGCTTGCCCCCTGCAAAAGCCATTTTTGTTGTATGTGTGAGTGTTGTGCTTGTGTTACGTTTTTTTCAACAGACTGCATTGTCGATGATATGAGTTCAACCATATCACGTTGAAGAATGTGGCCATTTGATTATTCGATTGGGACACATAGCAGAACAGTAGTGTATATGAAATCATTCTTGCCCTATCCAAACCCTTCAGGCTTGCAAAGGGTTAACAGTTTTAGTTTAAAATTTTTAGTTAATTCTACAGAAGAATATTCTTGGTACTAGTTCAGAGTAATTTAGATGCAATGTTTTACACTCTCTGTACTGTTTATCTCTGCGCAAGGAACTACACTGTCTTGTACTTCCAGATATTTCCTCTCCATAAAAAAGGGATCTAAGTCTTCCAGGTAAAATACCAAAATGCCAAACAAGTATAATGTCTATCTCTGAAAAAGATTTAAATGCAGGGTCTAATGTTATCATAAACACACACACACACACACACACACACACACACACACACACACACACACACACACACACACACACACACACACACACACACACACACACACACACACACACACACACACCCAGGCAGATGTACAAACACATAGGCATGAGCGTGTGAGCATATACACGCACACACACACACACACACACACACACACACACACACACACACACACACACACACACACACACACACACACACACACACACACACACTGGCAGAGGCACATGCACACACTGACTAGCGAGGCTTTGTTTTTCATTAATTACCAAACAGAATGGTCTCATTTATTCTGACAATTTAGATCAATGCATGTAATACATCCCAGTTGAACATAGTTATTTTCAAGAGAGAGAGAGAGAGAGAGAGAGATGTATAAAAGAATTGCAGGTACATTAAAATACTGATAAGTAAATTCACATTGTAATTTGATATTCTTTTCTGTTTGGTTACCTTATGCACCTTTTTGAGCAAATCCATAAAGGAGACTATCACTAGTGATTTAATTTGCTACAAATGTACAGTCAAACTAGACACAATGCAACTGTCTTTGCTGAACATTTCACACGTTCTTGTGTTGCAAATAGAAATAATTGACAACCCGTGGAGACCATCTCACTCACCCAATATTTCAATTTATTCTGAGGCCTTTATGTGCTAAAATCAATGCTTTGAAAAAAAGTCTTACAAATGCTTCCTCCGGATTATGACCTTCATTAAGTGTCTCTGTCTTCTAGCCACACTAAACAGCAAATTCTAGTATGAGACCAGTGACAGCAACAATGATTCCATCAACTATGGAATGTATGAATGATAACAAAATATATTTACAAGTATGGATGACCAGATATAATCTTATACTCGGTTTCAGTTAGCTATTTCTGCAAAGTGAATTGCTATGTCTAAAGTATTTTCTGTTTCCAAAGATCCAAATAAAGCATAGTATTAATATGCCTTAAAATATAAAAAAATGATAACTCCAGAAACATATCATGTTAGCTGTTGCTTTTCAGATGTGCTACTTCTGCATTTCTGCTTGATTCTCTAGTACTAGGTGCCAGTGCTGAGTTGTATTTTTATATTCATTGCCTTACTCATTCAGCATTCCTGTTTCTTCACTTTTTCTTTTCTTTTTGTTTTAAACACCTTTATTGAATTATCACTTGTGACACAGGCAAACGTACATTTATATAAAAGTAATCAAACCATATTAACAAATTCACATTTACAGACATTATAATTCACATCTATTTTTTATATATTGTATATTCTAAACATTATATAAATTATTCAATTCCAGTCTGCTCTTAAACCTCATTCATCCTCCAAACCATTTTTCTGCATGTATTGTTCCCACTGTTCCCATACATACATGTCAACCTCTCAATGCAAGAGATCTGGACAAAGCTGAAATTAATGAGGAGACAAAGGCCCGAAAATAGGGACAGTTTTTAAATATTGCTCCTATAAACTTCGGACATTGCTAGAATACTAGATTTTGCATGATTATGCCTTTTCTGAAGGATATGAGGTCTGAAACTCAAATATCTGTCATTATTTAGTATAATTTAAAGACTTCAATCCTCAATGATCTTCCAGAAAACTGCAAATTTTATGAGGAGCAGACCAACACAATGAGGCAAAAATCTGGACATTCTGCAAAAATCTGAACAGCTGAGTGGTATGTTCCCACAATTTCTGTTTTTTCATGTAATTTACTCCTAACCTTTTCTAAAGATACCCCTTCCTGTTCCTCTGTCTCTGTTACAATTGATTTCTATTTTCTAGTAATTTTTAGTAGCAACCACACTTAAACGTAACAAGGCATAACTATGTTTCTACAATTCAAATCCAGTAACCCAGCTCAAACAAATAATTTCTTTAGTTATATTCGTTTGCTTGCCCATTATTCCTTACAGAGCACTCTGTAAGGAACTTTTAAAGTCTGTAAACTCATTACACCCCCAAAACATATGTTTCCAGTTACCTCTTTCTTTCTCATCACACCTCCAACATTTGCCATCTAAGCTAGGAAAAAATCCTTGGTGTCTGCTTGAGGTTTAATAGTATCTATGCAAACATTTCTGGGTAAAAAACCCTAAATAATCTATATCCTTTTGCATATTTGGAAGCCATACATATGTCCTGTCATTGTTTATTTGTGAATTGCATATCCAATCTCTCTTCCCAATCTTTTCTGAGCTTTTCTGATTGATTCCTTTAGTTATCATGTAATATTTAATATGCCCTACTAATTATCTTTTTTAACAACAGCTTCTGTTCTATATTCAGTTAAAACCTCAACAAGTACAAGTCTTTCATTTAGGATTCCTCAGTCCCTTTCTCTTTGCCTATACTCTGATATCAGTCCCTGATAGGGAATGCAATCACTTGCCTGCAATCCAAATATCTTCTTGGCTTCTTCCCATTCTGTTATGATTCCTTCTCTAATTATTTGTTCCCAATACTTTGGTCCCATTGCTATTTTCTTCCAGCCCCCCCCCCCGTCTCTTCTCTGTACTCCTAATTGCAGGCATCCCTATCTACAGAATCTCCTTCCTCCATTCCTGTGTTGGTTTCATTCTTTGTATACTTTCTTCTACTTTATGAATATAATATTTGGTATGACTGTTATGTTTCTCCTTGAGGATCTGTGTCCAAAATTCCATTCTTCCATTAATTATTGAATTACTCCCATTCCACTTTGAATTATAGCTTTCTCCTTGTGTTATGTATAACTGCCTTATGCTGTAACACTGTAATATTCTTTCAAATCAGGTAATCCTAAAGATCCTTGTTTTGTTGGGCAAATCATCTTATTCCACTTTATTCTTGCCCTTTTCCCCTCCCAAATAAAATCTGTCAACTCTTTATTAATTACTATCTATCCACAAATTCTCCTTTGGTTGATAAAAATATGCCTGCCCTGAGTTTAAAACTAAAAAGAATAAAAACATTTTTACTGCTTACATCTTGCTATCCATATCCATAGAAGCAGATTCCAGTTTCTCAGTTTTTGTACTATCTTTTGTTTAGTCTCTTCCCACATATTCTTAGCTGCCACAATTGAATCCATTTTAATCCATACTCCTAAGTACTTCATTTTATCATGTCCCTGTAAATATGGGTGGGTCTATATTATATGTTTGAAGTTTGAAAACTTTGAATGTTAAATAATCGAATTTAAATGTTTGAAGTTTCAAACATCGAACATATAATAAAAACAAACAAACAGAACTTATCTGACTAGTGTAGGCAGGGGGGCAAGCCCCCCTGCACCCCCACAACCCCCACTCTTTAAATATACCAACTCCGAGACTGCACTTATGTGTGGTAAAGGGAAGATTTCTCTTATGAAGTTTTTTTTTTTTTTTGAATTATATGTTCGATGTTTTAAACTTCAAACATTTAAATTCGATTATTTAATGTTCGAAGTTTTCAAACTTCGAACATATAATATAGACCCTTTATGGGTATTCCTGAACCAGTTCATGTGTTGGTACATAGTTTATAGCTATATCCTTTATTTTATCTTCTTTAATTTTACATCCCCAATAAACATGGAAGTGTCTCAAAATATTCCACAACACTGAGATGTCCCTTTCTGGTTCCATCAGATACAAAATAATATCATATGCAAACAAAGCTAACTTTTCTTTAACACCATACCAATGATATCCTTGAAATTCTGAGTCTCTTATTTTTTTTTTGCCAATGGTTCTAAATACAATGCAAATAGCAAAGGGTAGAGAGGGCACCCCCTACTTGGTTCCTCTGTTCAGACACAACTCATCAGAGAAGAACCATCCCGCTTTGATTTTTGCCCCATACACTCATATATCCTTATAATTAACCATATTATGGTATCAAGAAATGCAAATGTTTGTATTGCCCTATTCATAAAACCTCAGCTTATCCTGTAGAATGCTTTCTCTGCATCAAAATCTGCCAATAGCAGTGGTATTTTCATACAGTCTGCTTCCCTCTGGATCATCATTGCTGTATTAATGTTGTCAAATGTTTGCCTCCCTTCTGCAAAACCACATTGGTACATATCTAACAATTTTGGCATCACCTTTGCCATTCTTGTAGCCATTATAGACAAACACTTAATAATCATGGTTTACAATTGAATTAGCCCTGTATGAAGCTGGATCAGATGGTGTTTACTATCCTTAGCTTTTGCAGCCACCACAGCTTTTTTTCAGGATGTTGGTGCTTCCTCTCCTTTTAAAATATTGTTAAACAAAACTTTCCATATCTTCACTTTCTTCTCTGTTAGCTTCCAGACTTCCAAAAGAATGCCATCTATTTCAGGTAACCTTTCTGCAGATTCGTTACACATCACCATTTTTATCTTATCTCCTCCTATCTTAGATAATAGTTGTTGAGCCTCATCTACCTCTAACCTTGGCATATTTAAGTCTTCCATAAATATTTCCATTTGTGCTTTTTTGATTTCCCTACTTTTCTGCTTTATATGAATTTTCATAACATTTCTGAAATATCTGTGATACTAGTACAGGATCTCTCTGATTATTTTTCTTGTTATAAACTCCCTAAGTTTAGCAACAACTCTTTCTGCTTTCTGTTGCATTAGGTGATGTGCCAAACATTTTTGTGCTCTGGAGTTATTTCCAAGAAACAATTGCTTAGCAGCAGTCTTTCTAAACTCATGTATATTATCCAGATAGCCCTTTGTTTTTTCTTTAGCACTCAGCACATGTTCTGTGAAATTCTTCCTTTTCCACAATACTTTTACTTTTGTCAGCCCCTCTAAATAATCATTATTACTTCTTAACCAGATCTCTTTTTCTTTTATTTATACCATATTTTTAAACTCCACTTTCAGTTTCTTCTACTGACTAGCTATAACTTCTGGAGTGATTTCTATCTTCCTTAATAATTCCCTGATAATTTCCATTACCCATCCACACCAACCAAAAGCAACTGTTCTAAATGTTTCACAGTGATATTACTCTAGTCTGATTCACTCATTCTGTTAGTAGGATAAGCTCTATACTGAATTTACCCACCACATATGTCTTTTCTGTTTAATTCCTAAATAGTTTGCATTAATAGAGTGGTAGAGTTTGACATTTTCCCTTAATATATGCATTATTACCATAAGAATCTTATGGGGAGGGGTATTGTCTTCTAGCCACAGTTCCAGCCACATAAAGTAGATTATTGTAGCTTTCTGCCATCTTTTTCCTGTTTCATTTCTAGCCATTTCAGGGGCCATACATTCTTCCTCATTCAATTCTTCTTTCTTTTCTTTTCTTTTCTTTTCTTTTCTTCTAGACTTCTCTTCATATCTCCAACCTTAGTATTCCATCCCAAGCTCACTGTTTCTTTCTGTGATCACCATTCAGCTTTTGTCAACCATAAGGTTTGTTCATGTTTAAAAAGTAAACCTAAAACAAATTGCTGTTCATTTCTATCTATTCTTCCCTATTTTTACTTCCCTGTTATTTCACACTGTCAATTCAAACATGCATCTTTCACTATAGCTGAAAAGGAACTTTCCCAAGCAAAATAATTTCAGGAGACAGTGAAGAGTAACCATGTAGGAGATGCATATGATCATGGGATAGTTAAATTAGTTTCAAATACTTTGCAAGATTTTAAGATATATCATTTTTATATCAAAGATGTTACTGTTTCTCTTGCTGACTTGTTATCCAAAGGGTTAATATTTGTTCCTGTGAGAAGGGCAAACTTAGTGGACTCTTTAATAGATTTGAGACTTTTTACATACAAACTCAATTTAGCTTTGTGGTTTTCAAAGAAAATGTGGTCAACAACCAAACAAATTTATGTAGACCCAGTTGCTTTAATCCACCCCTTAACAGTAATATTGGCATGTTTGAAAGAATTGGTGAATTTGAAATAAGGAATATCCTGAATAGACCAAATACCAGCAAATATTTTAATTTGTCAGGTAGTGAATTTAAAGTACCAAAGGATATGAGCACCGACAAAAGCATCAAGGTTTTGAAACCTGATAAAGGGAGAGGACTGGTCATCATGAATATGGATGACTATTGTAATAAGATGTGTGGCATTCAAATAATATCCCACTGGACTGCCACCAATTAATGTGACGTCCCTTACTATCCTGGGTCAGTAACTAAGGAGCCTCATTCCTAATTACTGACTCCAATGTAAGACTGTCACTTAAACAGGAGTAATATTTCATAATTTTACCTTAAGAGCATAACAGGAACACACTCTATAGCCTGGGACTGGACTGTATACTTCTGTCCACCCCTAATGTAACTCCTTATTACACACTTCAGAGCAATGTGTCCCAGTTTAATACCTTTGATACACTCACACTTAAATAAATTAAATCTCTTACATCCAAACACTTCTGGGAAAGCCTGATACAGATTTCCAGCTCAATCCCTTCCCCAAGATAATACGGAAATTCTGCCACCAATCAGAGTGTCTTCATGCCCTTCTAAATGGGTGTCCAATTATGAAAATTAAATATTAAAACAATTAGTAGCTAATGACCTAAGCATCCAGGCTTTCGGAGTGGCCCCCATTATCAAGGTAAGTATAAGCACTCTCAAATCACTAAAGAAAAACACTGATTGTCCAGCCACAATGTAAGTTAATAAAACATATTTAATATTGAGCAAATGATTAAAAATATAAAACAGTAATTCCCAATAAACAAACAGAACTCAATCACCAGGAAAATTAAATCGATACTATAGGATAGAGATCCAACATTCAGAAAAACTCTAACTGATCTAAATTAGTTATAATTTCATAATTAACTAAATAAACTAAATTACTGCAACAGAGCAAAGGCAGGCTTACAGTTCTTGGTGAGTTATTTCTTGAGTATTCACTGCACAATACATCTGTGATCAACTGACAACTCTCATATAGGGGAAGCTGTTACAGCTTTAGACCCTTTTGCAAGTGAATCTACGGGTCAAGAAGTGCTGGCTGATAGAAACCATGCCGGTGAGGTTCATAACAGCAATATTACTGCCACTGAGACATCGACTAGTTTTTTAGGTGAAACAAATTTAAAAATAAGCCCACAACTTCCAATATAGGTGCAGCAAAGGGAGAGAGACCAAAGCAGGCAAAGAGGAACACCACAGATGAAAGACTTGGGGTCAAGACCAAAGGTAGGCTCTGTAACAAGAAGCAGAAAGACTTAGCAGGACATACTGTTGTTAACTTGTCTGGTTTTGAATTCACTGAAATGGAACTGAGATTACTAGACAAGGGTTTAACTTTTATTCCATCTAGTAATGGCTTATTGAATGACAGTATTACAGAGTTAAGAATGTTTGTTAGGAATTTAGATTTGAAAATGTTATTTGGGAATAAGAATACCAATACTGAAAATGTCTTAAAAAGAAGCAGTACTTTTTTACCTAATAGTACAGTGATTGTTACAGCCATTTTACAGTTACGTGAGAATGATGTGTATGACCTGTTTTTTAATGGGAGATCATCCAATTTTCACAACTTGAATGTTAGTGAAAGAAAAGTGTTAATGGATTTAGTTAAAAGAACTGATATCATACTAAAATCAGCTGATAAAGGTGGGAAAACAGTCATATTTAATGTACAACAATACCAAGAATTGATGTATGAGATCTTAAATGACAGTGAAACATTTAAGGTTATAAATGCTATTGAGCTGAATAGAATGGTTTATAGGATTAAAACTGAATTGTATGATTGTTTGATGTAACTAGTGATTACTCCTGAACAGTATAATTACTTTTATATAGAACATCTAGTTTGCCCTGTTATTTATGGGCTGCCTAAGCTTCATAAAAACTTGCTTCACCCCCCCATGAGACCCATAGTCTCAGAAAACAATGGGCAACTACAGCGATTTCAAAATACTTAGACCAGCAATTCAAATCTTTATTGAAACATAGTATGTCCTATATAAAAGACAATGGTGAATTATTGGAGTCACTGAGAAGGTTTTTGGATATAAATATGACAAATGTACTGTTTGTAACTATGGGTATTAAGTCCTTATTTACGGTCATTCCTAACAATATAGGAATTGAGTATATTAGAGAATTTCTAGTTAAGCACAGTACCTTTACAGCTAATAAAATCTCACTGCTATGTTCTTTACTGGAGATTGTTTCACAAAATAATGTTTTCATGTTTGGTTATGATGTGTAACACCAAATTTCAGGAGTAGCTATGGGCACACCCATAGCCAATAGCTATGCTAACATAGTATTGGCTAGATGGGAAGAATATACTATTTTTGATTCCAATAAAAATAAATACTATAATTGTGCTTTAATGCATTACAAACATTTTGCAGATGACATAGTATTGTTGTGGAAAGGGAGTAGGGAGGCATTGGAGCTTTTTGTTGAACATCTACAGAATAGCACCAACTTCCTTAAGTTTGAAATGTCTTGTTCAGTAGAAGAAATCACCTTTTTAAATGTTAAACTGATGAATATCAATGGTAGAATTCATACATCTATATATAGGAAAGAGGTACAAGCAACTAGGTATGTACACAATTCCAGAATGCACCCCACCCATATTTATAAATGTAGTAAAAAGTCAATTCTTGAGAGCCAGTAGGCTAAATACTACTGAAGAGGGGGTTGCAGCTGAAATTAATACTATGACACAGGATTTTTTGGCAAGAGGTTATAATAGAGGTTTGTTAACTGAGAATGCAGAGTACCAACCTATGAACCTATGAACCTATGAATGCAGAGTATGCTAGGTCTGAAAGGCCTAGTGTGGGCAAACCATATTTATTTAGAGAAGGTAAATTGCCCAGAATGATAGCTCTGTGAGAGAAGCTAGATTTAAAAACTTAGGGTATATGATGAAATACAATAGACATTCTAGACAGATTCAGTCCATTATTAAAATAAATTGGACTGTTCTTAGTTCTGACGCTAATGTTAGGAAAATAGTAGGAGAAAGGCCTTGTTTTGTATATAAGAAAGAGAAGAATCTTAAACAACTTCTCTGTTACAAAGACTATGGTAAAAATGAAGAGCTATATAGATTTAACAAGGGGACAGTCCCTTGTTATAACTGCATTTTTTGTAAATTCATTAATATGGAAACAGAATTTATACATCCCATAACACAAGTTAATTTTATTTTTAAGGCATTTGGGACGTGCAATAGTGAAAATTTAGTTTATTTGGCTAATTGTGAGAAATGTTTATGTTTTTATATTGGAAAAAACAACTGTAATTTTAAGGAGAGAATTGCCTCCCATTTATCTGATATAAGAAGTGGGGCTGAAACAAATGCACTTAGTAAGCGTATTTTACATTGTGGAAATGAGCATGTCTTTAAATTCAGGATATTGCAGAGAATTTTCAAGAATAAGAGGGGAGGGGACATTGTGAATGCCACAGAGAGAGCAGAATATAAATGGATAAACTTTTCTAGATCTGATGTTTACCCAGGGCTTAATAAAACTAACAGTATTAAACCCATTTTGAAACTGAGACAAGCATATGTCAGTTAGAATACTATATTTGTTTTATGAAGTTCTTCAGGCTGTAATGAAGCATTTCAACACATTATTAAGTTGATTTTAGTGAAGCTTTTTACAAATTGCATAATTATATAATGTGTGATTGGCTGGTGTTGTATATTTATTCTGTAGTTTTAATGCATTGATTCATTCTTGAAAAAGAGTTCAACTCAAAAGTCTGATGTAATAAACCCTGTTGTGTATGGATGGTCGTGCTGTGCCTTTTGTTACTGGATTTGACTTTGTGTTGGTTCATCAGTACATCTAGCTGTTCTACACCTGTTCTTTGGACTCTGTTAATGGATATGTTGATGCAAGGGCAATTCACAAAAAGTGAGTACGCGATTATGTCTAATACCAAGCCTGTTATAGCACAGATATATATAGCTAAATATTTGGTTCATCTGTTGAAAGGCAGCTTGAAGACTGTTGGCATTTTTTAAGCAAAATTAATGATAAATTATGGGGTTGACATTATATTTACAATAATTGATGTCAATAATTTGTATTCAGTCATGCCTCATGAATTGAGGTTGGCTTGGTTTGAGGAGCAACTGTTTGCTTTGGCGGATTTACATGCAGACAAAATTAAGGCAGCAGTTGTTTTAACGGATTTAGTATTTTAGGCAAACAATGTGTGCGGCAATGGGAGCAGCATGCACCCCAAGGATTTCCAATTTAATTATGGCATAAAGGGAAAGGTTATATATTTTCAACAGTCATTTCAACAATTTGTGGTTGTTGTAAACCTACTTTCTGAATGACATATTTATTCTGTGGAATGACACTCAGGAAAAATTGCAGGAATTCTTTATGTACATTAATAATATGGTCATAGGTTCATAGGTTCATAGGTAGGTACTAGGCTATCGGCCCTAGGGCCCATACAAGCCTAGCCAAAAAATGTACCCTGGCTTTCGCCACCCAAGAAAATAATTTTCCTATGCCCCTGTTGAGCAGAGCCACAGAAGTGATCCCCGAGGTGAATTTCTCATTTCCCATGCAATCATCAAGATTTTTCTTGAAGAGTGCTAATGAGGAGCTCTGTTTGACATAGATAGGTAGTCTGTTCCAGAGTATGGGAAGTCTCTGGGACAGGAATTTATCCCTCCAGCATGTTCTGTTTATTGTGGTGACAAGGTTAAGGTCCCTAGAGCGTGTAGCTCGGAGGGATTGGGATTTCTTTAAGTGGAGCATGTCCAACAGCTCTGGGTTTGACATAGCTTTGTATGTTAGGCAGAGATCACCCCTGAGTAGGCGATATGTGATGGAGTAAAGCTGTAGTTTTTTGAGACGGTCTGCATAGGGCATCTGTTTGAGGCCAGTAATCCTCTTTGTGAGGTATTTCTGTGGTCTTTCCAGTTGTTGTATATGTCTTGTGAGGTACATACCAAAAGGGGCATTGTACTCTATAATGGGTCTAATGAGTGATGAGTAGAGGGGAACAATGACCTCTTTTTTTCTGGATGAGAATCCTTTTGTGATGAGATGAGCCACATAGAAGGATTTCCTGACCACTGTGGCGATGTGATTATCAAAGGAGAGACTACTGTCCACCTGTGTCCCAAGGTCTCTTATCACATTTTCAGCATTAAGTAGACTACCAGCTATGTGGTAGTTCATGGGTACAGAGTTTTTACTAAAGGGGATGACAATACACCTTTTGGCATTGAGCTTCAGGCCATGGCTTTGACACCAGGAATCTGTCTCAGTGAGGCCCTTTTGTAGTTTGTCCACATCGTTAGGAGTTTCGATTATGGCTCCTAGTTTGCAGTCATCTGCAAACTTTGTTAGCCAAAGACCTTCTGTGTTGGCCTGCACTTCAGAGAAGTAGATACCAAACAGGAGAGGACCCAGCACTGAACCCTGTGGTACTCCACTTGTCACTGGTCTGATGTCGGATTTGGAATCTGCTACTTTCACAGTGTGGGTTCTGTCCATGAGCCAGTTGGCAACCCATCTTATGACATAGGGATTTATACCTAGTTTAGTGAGCTTATCTATAATTCCAGAGTGGGGGATGGTGTCGAAAGCCTTGGCGAGATCTAGATAAGCTGTGTGAACCATTTTACCATCATCTATGGCTTTGGTGACTGCTTCAAAGAAGTCAATCAGGTTTAGGAGACATGATCTGCCTTTTACAAATCCAAACTGAGTAGGGTCCAGAGTTTGGAGATTACCAATGTCTTTGTTTATGAGTTCCATGATGACATGTTCCATGGCCTTGCAGACCAGGCTCATCAGGCTAATGGGGCGGTAGTTCCCGGGGTCCGTTGTGGCTCCCCCTTTGGTAGAGTAAAATGGTAGAGATCTTAAAGTTTTTTTGCACTTATAACACAGATAAAATAGTGTATTTGGATGTGGAGCTGTCAGAAACTACACACCAGACATATTTTATTTTAAAGCCAATAGCGAGAGGCATCAACAGGAAGTGGAAACCAATGCCATAAGGAGGTTGGAACACTTAAATAATAAAGAAACCAATGAAACAAGGCCAACAGAATATGGAGCAAGGAAAAAGAACATGCCGGGAGCAACAAAAAACCCATTAGACTATAATGGGAACTGTAACAATGCAGCGGCAAGTCCCCAGTTGAGAGAGACATCGGAAGATGGTGAATGGGCGGCAGAAAAACTGCCTTCAGTAAAGAACCGACAAGCTGTGGATGTCTATCAAAGAGTTAATGAAGGACAAAGAACCTGGGCCCAGGTAACAGCAGAGAGTGGACATAATAAATCTAAAATTAACTGGCAGCCAAAAAAACGGCTTTGTGAGGAAAGGAAATCAGAAGAAATATTGGGGAGAAGAAATAAAAAACAGTCATG
Organism: Protopterus annectens; assembly: GCF_019279795.1. Taxonomy (NCBI): domain Eukaryota; kingdom Metazoa; phylum Chordata; order Ceratodontiformes; family Protopteridae; genus Protopterus; species Protopterus annectens. The sequence continues at coordinate 1,044,328,434 of NC_056741.1, forward strand.
GAAAACATAGGTACAGTAAATTTTAAAATTATTAATTTATCTACTTATGTTTTTTTAAGTCAAGAATGTTTGGCTCTCAGCAAAGGATGGAACTTTGCACCAGCTCAACGAGCAAATAAAGAAGAGACAATAAATGGCCTGAGAGACTATGTCAGATTGTTAAATTTTGGTGTGATGTTGAAAAATTATGAAAGAAGTGATGTGTTACTTTACAAACCAAGCTGTTACAACCCTCCTTTATTCCCATGAGTTGGAAATGTTTTTGAGCATATGTGAAGCACAGATAATTGAAGTACTAGAAAAGAAGGCTGAATATAATTATTTTAATATGTCTATGAAAGAAAAAGAATGCTTTAACAATTTGTTAGATAAAACTGATTTACTGCTGTTAAAAGCAGATAAAGGTGGGTCCTTGGTAGCAATGGACAGGGCAGACAATGAAAGTAAAATGAAGGAATTGCTAACAGATGTTAAATATTATAAGAAAATTGATATGAGAAAAGTAAAAAAGGGGAGTGCATTAATAGATGCATGTATTGAATAATGGTTCCTAACTGGTAGGATAGATGAGAGAGTTAGGAAGAGTTTATTGACAACCAACCCCAAAATATGTAAGATATCAGGAATACCTAAAACTCATAAAAATCTTAACAACCACCCTCTAAAACCTATAGTAGCCAGTGCAGGTAGCAAAACCGAGGGCATGTCAGTATATGTAGATAAGCATTTGCAAAAAGTAGTCCCTGTAACTGTGAAACTTATATAAGAGATAATTTTGACTTCCTAAATAAATTAAAAGAAATAAAAGTAGAAGAAGAGGACTTTCTAGTAACATTGGATATAACATCTTTCTACACAGTCATCCCCAATGAAGAAGGGATGGAAATTGTGAGAACTGAATTATTGAAATCAAAGAAATACTTAGCGGATACAGTAGCTTTAATAATGGAAATTATAGATATAGTACTGAATTACAACTACTTATTTTTTTATGAAGAAATCTATGTACAAACAAATGGGGTTGCAATGGGTGCACCCCTAGCACCCACCTATGCAAATAGGGTATATATTAGATCAGCGAATGCTTAAAAAAGTGAACGCTGATTGATCGAACTTATGTAAGTGAAAGCTTACAATCTCGAACTGTCAGAACAGTGATTTTTTTTCCTAAGGAAAAAAAATCGCTGTTCCAAAACACATACACACAACACAAGCACACCAAACAAACAGCAATCCATACACAAACACCTAAAATCTGACACCTAACCCTACACTAAACTATACACACAGCACTAACTATCCACTTACCTTAACCCAAACCCTAACTTTATGGTCCGTCACTATCGCACACTCACCTCACCCGCTCCCTAACCCTAACTCATCTAACCCACCCTAACCCTCGCGACTACACAATCGCATACATACCTAACCTGCGCCCTAACCCTAACTCACCTAACTCGCCCTAACACTCACATCCACACAATCACACACTTACCTGAACCCGACCCATAACTTTCCACAACATCACCGAAAATACCGAAGCAACAGAAATGAACAACCAAATTCTTTCCCTAGGAAAAAATTTGGGTTTCTGTTGCTTCGATATTTTAAGCTTTCGCTTACATAAGTTCAATCAATCAGCGTTCGCTTTTTAAGCATTCGGTGATCTAATATAGACCCATGCAAATATGTTCAAGAATGGCTGGGAAGCAGCAAATGTATTAGAAAGTGAGTATAAACAGTACAAAGTCAAGACTGTGCATTTTATTGATGATGTTTTTATGGTATGGAGAGGAACATTGGACAAACTAGAAGAGTTCATTAAGTATATGAATAATGTGTATACATATTTAGATTTTACACACAATTATAATAAGAAAGAAATCAATTATCTAGATGTTACAGTATATAAAGAGAAAGAAAGTTTGGTATCTAAACTCTATAAGAAAGAAGTTCAGAATAATAGTTATTTACACTATTCAAGTTTGCACCCCAAGAAAACCAAAATGAATATAATAAAGGGACAGTTAAGTAGAATAAGTAGCTTAACATATAAAGATGAAGATTTTTTTAAATGAGGCGAAAGACTTTTGTTCCAAGATGGAAGCTAGAGGATATCCAGAAAAAGAAGTAATGAAAATATTACAATAACAAATAGAGATGAGAGAAAAAAGTAAAACAAGAAATTAATCTTGTATGACACAATATAAGTATAGAACAGCAATGACTGTACAAAATAGTGTAGATTCACGAGCAATAAAAAGGGTGATAAATCGTAATTGGGGAGTGCTTAAAACAAATAGTGAAATAATTAACAAAACAGGTGAACAACCAAAGTTTGTGCAGAAGAGGGCCAAAAGTTATAACAACTTCTTTTAAGCTGAACTAAATAAACCAAAGGAAGTAGCAAATAAGAGAGGGATGATAAGATTCTTTAACTGTAATATGTGCTACTTTCTATACACAGATTTTATTTATTTATTTATTTTACATTTGTTAACCGGGTTAGTCTGGCTGAGCTTTTGGCTCATTTTCAGCAGAGACCCAGGGAGAAAAGCTCCTCAGGACTAGAAAACAATTTATTAGATTTTCGTAACATAATAGTAACAATAAAGCTATACGATTTTCCAAGCAGAGATTCCTCAGAAATAAAGGTGGGTAAGAATGTGATTAGAGTTCCAGGTGTTTTTAATTGTAAATTGAAAAATGTTGCATATTTAATAACCTGCCTGGATTGTAAATCCTTTTATATTGGCAGAACAACTAGAGAGCTATATAACATGATTTATGAGCATAAATATGCCATACAGAGAGGGGATGAAAAGAATGCTTTAAGCAAACATTATAAGTTAAAAAATTGTAAAAGAGAGTATAAATTCTTGGTAGTAGAGACCCTTCCTAGTGATACTACTGTTATGAATATAGAAGAAGAGCTGGGTTGGCTAGAATACTTATGGCAGGTCAAACATAATGCCAGATTCCCACCAGATTTAAATGATAGGGAGGAATTTGTTATGTATTTAAAAAGAAAGATGCTCAAACATTAGTGATACTTTTTAAAAAACATATAGTGTAGTAGTATGTTGGTGAAAGTGTGTTTCTTAAATGTTTTCAAATCTACTAAGTATTTTAGGAAATGTATTAAGTGTTTCATGAATGTATTTTTGAATGTTTTTCTTAACTTTTTTGTAGTATTTTCATAAAGTTAGCTTTTTGGAAGTTGGAAGGAAGAGGAAGTGGCATTTTAAATGAATGTATCATGTGATGAGTTAAAACCATGTAACAACTGAAGCCTTAAAAAAGGAATTTTGTAGAAGTTAACCTCAGTCTGAAGAAGTCTCTGTAGAGTTGAGATGAAAACGCTAACTGGAGGTGATTTTATTGTTTTATTAAAGTGTGATAACGTAAGATGACACTACTATTTTATTTATTTGCACGTAGGAAAAGCACTTTTTTTCAAGTACATATTTGCATTTTGAGAGTTGACACCCGATTTATCAGAAAAAGCGATTGTTAAGGGCCAGCTGGATCACTTGGTCCACACGATGCTGAAAATGGAAGTTATACTTCCCAAATTACATAAAGGGACCTTTCCTCCACTCCTACGACCCATTGTATCTGGGAGGCTGTGGGTCACTGAACATGCATCCCACTATGTACAGTCCAAACTGGGCCCCTTGATAGGTTCCATTCCCACCATATTAAAGAATTCATTTGATTTACTAGATGATCTGAAGAGCACGGCTTTACTGGATAGTTTGAGGTCTGACACCCTGATGGTTGTTCTGGACATAAAAAATCTATTCACCAGTATTCCCAATGAATTTGGGATAGATGCAGTTAGGGATTGCTTGGTTGAAATGAGTGGATTAGACAATACGGAACAACTGACTATTTGTAGTCTTCTAGATCTTATCTTGAATAACAATGTCTTCTTGTTTCAAGATAGGATGTTTAGGCAAACATGGGGGGTGGCCATGGGCACCCCCTGTGCCAATGCCTATGCCAATTTGGCGGTCTACATATGGGAAAAGACGTTTATTTTTAATGACGTAAAATTTAGAGCTAACGTCATATTATACAGACGTTTTGTTGACGATATCCTCCTTTTTTGGAATGGAGGTATCGAATTATTGAATGAGTTTATAGAATATATGAACTCAACCACATCCTTTCTGAGTTTCACCTACGAGCACTCCTTTATGGAAGTAAACTATCTTGACATTACTATTTATAAAAATGCACTGTGTGAGATTACCACCTCCTTATTCAGGAAACCATGTTGGAGGAATGGTATACTCCATTATGGGAGTATGCATCCTAGATATATCTTCCCCAACGTTGTTAGAAATCAATTGACAAGAATAGAGAAACTTTGTGATATCGATGGTGTTAAAGAATGTCTCTTGGATTTTCAGGTTAGATGCTTTTTGGATAGGGGTTATCCCCCTGAATTGGTATTCAGTTTTAGACATGAAACTAACAAGAATGGGGAAAGGCCTCAAAAAAGTGGGGCTTTAAGTAGAAATGCAGGACTTATTACCAGACCTAAAATTAAAAGTCAAGTTTATTTTGACATCAAATATACGAATGACATTAAATATATTAGGGACATTATTCTTAACAACTGGAAATTACTCACTATGGATGATGAACTGTTGAAAATTGTAGGGGAGAGACCTAATTTTAGATACAATCATTGTTTTAATTTAAAGAGATTATTATGTGGAGAGAATACTAAGATTGAACCAGTAGACATCAGAGCAAGGTTTAAGCAGGGAACCTTCCCTTGTAGGAAATGCTCTACCTGTAAATTTATTTCAACTGAGCGGAAGTTTGAACATGCTGAGCTAGGCTTATTATTTGAATCCAACTTATATGCAACATGTGATACAGCAAATGTTGTATATCTAGCTGATTGTGATAGTTGCGAGGCATATTATGTGGGAATGACCACACGTAGACTCAAAGATCGAGTCTATAATCACATCTACGATATAAGAAAAGCTAATATTAATAATGCCTTGGCTAAACACTGCCAATTATATCCGAAACATGGATTCAGATTTAGGGTATTACAGATACAGCACTTGAATAGAAGAGAGGGAGATTCCCCAGGAGCCCTTGAATTAAGTGAGCTGAAATGGATCCTTAAACTTAGAGCTCATAAGGCACCAGGGCTAAATTCAGCCATTAATATTAGGCCTGCATTATTGTAACTTATTGGTTCCCCTTTTTTATTTTTATTTTATTTTATCTTATTTTATCTTTTTTTCTGCCCATTCTTTTATCCCTCTTTTCTACTTGTTTTTTTCCCTGCACACCTTTCCTTTCATTTCCTTTCCATCCTTTCCCTTATCCTTTCATTTCCCTTCCCCTTCCCCCCCTTTTTCCCTTCATATCATACTTCTACCTTCCCTTTCACTGTTTTTCCCTCCCTCCTCCCTCCCTGCCCCCTTTGTTGTTCGTTCTTTTTCTTCTTTTTACCTGTTTTGGCATTTATATATATTTTTCTTTTACCTTTTCTTATTATTTCACATATTATTTTATTTTTCTTTTCTTTTCTCCTTTGTCTTTCACTTGTTTTTTCCGTTTTCTCTTCTACTTGTCCATCTGCTTTATAAATGGTTGTTAGATTTCCTCATGCATATCCAATAGAAGATTCATTATTGATGTATGTAGCATTTATCTTACTTTAATGTTATTAGTTTACAATGGTTATGATAAGTAGTTACATTTAGGAAAATAGATCTTGTAAAATAGACTTTAAATATAACCTTTAAAGTCTCCCTATACATATTACACACTTTGAATGAAAATGGATGTATTAGTATGGTTTCCTGTTCTACCTTATATGGGCAGTATTTCCTATCTAGATAACAAGCTATCTTAATGATTTGACTAAATCGCTTGATTGACTGTTTGTTAACATTTTGATGGTTTCCTGCTCTACCTTTTATGGGCAGTATTTCCTATCTAGCTAATAAGCTGACTCAATGATTTGACCTAAATTGCTTGTTTGATTGTCTGTTAATATTTTGACTTTTTGTATATAAGGAATGTTTTAAGTTTTAAAATTTTGTAACCTGATGAAGCGCACGATTACTGTGCGTGAAAGCGCTTGTTTTTACTCAATTAAATAAGAATTGTTTGATTTTAAGCATTGTGGTGGTTCCAGTGTCTTCCAACTGTTACCTTTGTTCTTTTCCACTGAGAACCTTTGGATGGTCGTACTGGGTTTGGTGCTAATAGTGATATTTCTTATTATTGTGTTCCTGGTCGATCAACACATCATGGAGATGCCGAATATAGAACTGGACTACATTCCCTTGACCACAGGGAGAGCAGAAAACTGGAATGACATCTTTTACAAACAGGAGAATTCCTTATTGAACTTTGCTGCTCAAGGAACTGCTCCATCCACTGAAATATCAGAAACGGATAATCTGCAAGAATTTTATGGGCAACTTAGAACCTTAGAGAACAATCTCTACAAACTACATCGATTGATTTGGCAGAGGAAACACCTTGAGGCATGCCTCCACTTTAAGGTCATTCCACGAGGCATGCGTGTCCTCTGCATGCCGAGCTACGGGGATGCACATCCAGAACTGCTTCGAAGATGGCAGTTGTTAAATATTGAGCTTGGCAACAAATACATTCATCTACTGATTGATTATTTTAAACCCATAGAAGATGAACTCATCGGCAGAGTGGAAGGTGAGCACAAAACCTTAACCTCGTTGTTTAAGAGTGATTTTTGTATGCTGAGACTTAATAATATGCTGAGGCAGCTTATGCTTTACAGCAACAAGCTAGAGCAAGTAAAACTAAAGAAACTTAAAAGAGACTGTGATGATTTCCAACTCGGCCGCATTTTTATGTGGCCGAGAGTAAATACTGTGGCTTCCATAGAAGATAATTATGAGCGGACAACTGACGCTCAGCCTAGCACACCCAGTACGACCAAGCAGACTGACAAATTGGTTGATACTGCTTCCAGCAATGATCTTAGTCCCACAAATACGGCAGGGGCTATTACTTCATATACCTCCACTATTCCCTGCAACCAGGAAGGTTTCAAAGGTATAATAAATGCGGGTGCGAGACCAAAGGATAATGGACAGGCTGTGAACTTAATTCCGGGGGTAGTGACTACTTTAAATTTTCCTCTACCCTACAGGGTTCGGACACAGGAGCGCTCAACCAGCAGAGGAAGAGGGAAGCGCAAACTATCAGGCGAGGTTCGCGAACCAAGGAGAAAGAGGAACTAAATACTTTATTTTTTAACTTATCGTCAAAAACTTTTTCGGACATTGAATGTTCTGTTTTAAATAGGGGTCTCTCCTTCATACCCTCCCAAGGCAGTAGTTTATCTGATACACTGATTATGTTACGAAAATTTGCTAGGAAGATAGCTTTAAAATGTTTATTTAAGGACTCTAGTGAAGAAACTGTAAATTGTAAAAATACTATGAACAAGAGAAAAAGTACTTTTATACCACATCTACCAAGTCAAGTTGACTGCTTTTTAAGAGCATGTGAACATGATCTGTACCTTTATTATAAGGGGAAAACACATAAGAATTTATTTGTGAATATGGATGGTGCACAGAAGCAAGCACTAGAGTCGTTGAGAAATGATGTTAATTTAGTGTTCAGACCCGCCGATAAAGGGGGGGGGATTTGTAGCCATGGATGCTGTTTTCTATCATGATTTAATGATGGAGATGTTAAATGATGATTTAGCCTATATGGAACTAGACAAAATTAAGGTAAACTCTATAATAAGAAATGTCCATGACACATTTTACGATCTTTTAATGACGAGATGTATTGACAAAACTTTGTATGACTATCTGATGATAGAAGCTCCTTTAATCCCCCTTATTAAAGGCCTTCCCAAATTACATAAAGGGACCTTTCCTCCACCCCTACGACCCATTGTATCTGGGAGGCTGTGGGTCACTGAACATGCATCCCACTATGTACAGTCCAAACTGGGCCCCTTGATAGGTTCCATTCCCACCATATTAAAGAATTCATTTGATTTACTAGATGATCTGAAGAGCACGGCTTTACTGGATAGTTTGAGGTCTGACACCCTGATGGTTGTTCTGGACATAAAAAATCTATTCACCAGTATTCCCAATGAATTTGGGATAGATGCAGTTAGGGATTGCTTGGTTGAAATGAGTGGATTAGACAATACGGAACAACTGACTATTTGTAGTCTTCTAGATCTTATCTTGAATAACAACGTCTTCTTGTTTCAAGATAGGATGTTTAGGCAAACATGGGGGGTGGCCATGGGCACCCCCTGTGCCAATGCCTATGCCAATTTGGTGGTCTACATATGGGAAAAGACGTTTATTTTTAATGACGTAAAATTTAGAGCTAACGTCATATTATACAGACGTTTTGTTGACGATATCCTCCTTTTTTGGAATGGAGGTATCGAATTATTGAATGAGTTTATAGAATATATGAACTCAACCACATCCTTTCTGAGTTTCACCTACGAGCACTCCTTTATGGAAGTAAACTATCTTGACATTACTATTTATAAAAATGCACTGTGTGAGATTACCACCTCCTTATTCAGGAAACCATGTTGGAGGAATGGTATACTCCATTATGGGAGTATGCATCCTAGATATATCTTCCCCAACGTTGTTAGAAATCAATTGACAAGAATAGAGAAACTTTGTGATATCGATGGTGTTAAAGAATGTCTCTTGGATTTTCAGGTTAGATGCTTTTTGGATAGGGGTTATCCCCCTGAATTGGTATTCAGTTTTAGACATGAAACTAACAAGAATGGGGAAAGGCCTCAAAAAAGTGGGGCTTTAAGTAGAAATGCAGGACTTATTACCAGACCTAAAATTAAAAATCAAGTTTATTTTGACATCAAATATACGAATGACATTAAATATATTAGGGACATTATTCTTAGCAACTGGAAATTACTCACTATGGATGATGAACTGTTGAAAATTGTAGGGGAGAGACCTAATTTTAGATACAATAATTGTTTTAATTTAAAGAGATTATTTTGTGGAGAGAATACTAAGATTGAACCAGTAGACATCAGAGCAAGGTTTAAGCAGGGAACCTTCCCTTGTAGGAAATGCTCTACCTGTAAATTTATTTCAACTGAGCGGAAGTTTGAACATGCTGAGCTAGGCTTATTATTTGAATCCAACTTATATGCAACATGTGATACAGCAAATGTTGTATATCTAGCTGATTGTGATAGTTGCGAGGCATATTATGTGGGAATGACCACACGTAGACTCAAAGATCGAGTCTATAATCACATCTACGATATAAGAAAAGCTAATATTAATAATGCCTTGGCTAAACACTGCCAATTATATCCGAAACATGGATTCAGATTTAGGGTATTACAGATACAGCACTTGAATAGAAGAGAGGGAGATTCCCCAGGAGCCCTTGAATTAAGTGAGCTGAAATGGATCCTTAAACTTAGAGCTCATAAGGCACCAGGGCTAAATTCAGCCATTAATATTAGGCCTGCATTATTGTAACTTATTGGTTCCCCTTTTTTATTTTTATTTTATTTTATCTTTTTTTCTGCCCATTCTTTTATCCCTCTTTTCTACTTGTTTTTTTCCCTGCACACCTTTCCTTTCATTTCCTTTCCATCCTTTCCCTTATCCTTTCATTTCCCTTTCCCTTCCCCCCCCTTTTTCCCTTCATATCATACTTCTACCTTCCCTTTCACTGTTTTTCCCTCCCCTCCTCCCCCCCCTCCCTGCCCCCCCCCTTTGTTGTTCGTTCTTTTTCTTCTTTTTACCTGTTTTGGCATTTATATATATTTTTCTTTTACCTTTTCTTATTATTTCACATATTATTTTATTTTTCTTTTCTTTTCTTCTTTGTCTTTCACTTGTTTTTTCCATTTTCTCTTCTACTTGTCCATCTTTTTTATAAATGGTTGTTAGATTTCCTCATGCATATCCAATAGAAGATTCATTATTGATGTATGTAGCATTTATCTTACTTTAATGTTATTAGTTTACAATGGTTATGATAAGTAGTTACATTTAGGAAAATAGATCTTGTAAAATAGACTTTAAATATAGCCTTTAAAGTCTCCCTATACATATTACACACTTTGAATGAAAATGGATGTATTAGTATGGTTTCCTGTTCTACCTTATATGGGCAGTATTTCCTATCTAGATAACAAGCTATCTTAATGATTTGACTAAATCGCTTGATTGACTGTTTGTTAACATTTTGATGGTTTCCTGCTCTGCCTTTTATGGGCAGTATTTCCTATCTAGCTAATAAGCTGACTCAATGATTTGACCTAAATTGCTTGTTTGATTGTCTGTTAATATTTTGACTTTTTGTATATAAGGAATGTTTTAAGTTTTAAAATTTTGTAACCTGATGAAGCGCACGATTACTGTGCGTGAAAGCACTTGTTTTTACTCAATTAAATAAGAATTGTTTGATTTTAAGCATTGTGGTGGTTCCAGTGTCTTCCAACTGTTAACTTTCCACAACATCACCGAAAATACCGAAGCAACAGAAATGAACAACCAAATTCTTTCCCTAGGAAAAAATTTGGGTTTCTGTTGCTTCGATATTTTAAGCTTTCGCTTACATAAGTTCAATCAATCAGCGTTCGCTTTTTAAGCATTCGGTGATCTAATATAGACCCATGCAAATATGTTCAAGAATGGCTGGGAAGCAGCAAATGTATTAGAAAGTGAGTATAAACAGTACAAAGTCAAGACTGTGCATTTTATTGATGATGTTTTTATGGTATGGAGAGGAACATTGGACAAACTAGAAGAGTTCATTAAGTATATGAATAATGTGTATACATATTTAGATTTTACACACAATTATAATAAGAAAGAAATCAATTATCTAGATGTTACAGTATATAAAGAGAAAGAAAGTTTGGTATCTAAACTCTATAAGAAAGAAGTTCAGAATAATAGTTATTTACACTATTCAAGTTTGCACCCCAAGAAAACCAAAATGAATATAATAAAGGGACAGTTAAGTAGAATAAGTAGCTTAACATATAAAGATGAAGATTTTTTTAAATGAGGCGAAAGACTTTTGTTCCAAGATGGAAGCTAGAGGATATCCAGAAAAGAAGTAATGAAAATATTACAATAACAAATAGAGATGAGAGAAAAAAGTAAAACAAGAAATTAATCTTGTATGACACAATATAAGTATAGAACAGCAATGACTGTACAAAATAGTGTAGATTCACGAGCAATAAAAAGGGTGATAAATCGTAATTGGGGAGGGCTTAAAACAAATAGTGAAATAATTAACAAAACAGGTGAACAACCAAAGTTTGTGCAGAAGAGGGCCAAAAGTTATAACAACTTCTTTTAAGCTGAACTAAATAAACCACAGGAAGTAGCAAATAAGAGAGGGATGATAAGATTCTTTAACTGTAATATGTGCTACTTTCTATACACAGATTTTATTTATTTATTTATTTTACATTTGTTAACCGGGTTAGTCTGGCTGAGCTTTTGGCTCATTTTCAGCAGAGACCCAGGGAGAAAAGCTCCTCAGGACTAGAAAACAATTTATTAGATTTTCGTAACGTAATAGTAACAATAAAGCTATACGATTTTCCAAGCAGAGATTCCTCAGAAATAAAGGTGGGTAAGAATGTGATTAGAGTTCCAGGTGTTTTAATTGTAAATTGAAAAATGTTGCATATTTAATAACCTGCCTGGATTGTAAATCCTTTTATATTGGCAGAACAACTAGAGAGCTATATAAAATGATTTATGAGCATAAATATGCCATACAGAGAGGGGATGAAAAGAATGCTTTAAGCAAACATTATAAGTTAAAAAATTGTAAAAGAGAGTATAAATTCTTGGTAGTAGAGACCCTTCCTAGTGATACTACTGTTATGAATATAGAAGAAGAGCTGGGTTGGCTAGAATACTTATGGCAGGTCAAACATAATGCCAGATTCCCACCAGATTTAAATGATAGGGAGGAATTTGTTATGTATTTGAAAAGAAAGATGCTCAAACATTAGTGATACTTTTTAAAAAACATATAGTGTAGTAGTATGTTGGTGAAAGTGTGTTTCTTAAATGTTTTCAAATTTACTAAGTATTTTAGGAAATGTATTAAGTGTTTCATGAATGTATTTTTGAATGTTTTTCTTAACTTTTTTGTAGTATTTTCATAAAGTTAGCTTTTTGGAAGTTGGAAGGAAGAGGAAGTGGCATTTTAAATGAATGTATCATGTGATGAGTTAAAACCATGTAACAACTGAAGCCTTAAAAAAGGAATTTTGTAGAAGTTAACCTCAGTCTGAAGAAGTCTCTGTAGAGTTGAGACGAAAACGCTAACTGGAGGTGATTTTATTGTTTTATTAAAGTGTGATAACGTAAGATGACACTACTATTTTATTTATTTGCACGTAGGAAAAGCACTTTTTTTCAAGTACATATTTGCATTTTGAGAGTTGACACCCGATTTATCAGAAAAAGCGATTGTTAAGGGCCAGCTGGTTCACTTGGTCCACACGATGCTGAAAATGGAAGTTATTATAACTGAATGTGAAACTTTGATAGAAATATTTATTAGGAGGGGCTATCCAATAAAGCTTTTGTTGGATGTCAAGGAAGAAGTATTGAATAAATGGCTAAATGGTTTTCATGTTCCAATTTTGAACAATAACAGTATAACTAATAATAATGTCCAGTTAATTAAAAAAAAAATGGTCAGACTGGGTATAATGACAATAGTAAGAAACTTTTTGTTACTATCTTTACTGTCAACAGTAAATCCACTAGGGAATGTTTGATCAAAATTGGAACATTTTTAGATTTGATATCACCATTTTAAAGAAGGTGGGTGAAAAACCATGCATTGTTTATAGGAAAGACAGATCTTTTAAGGATTGGATGGAAAGAGACAATGCATCTAGTGTAAAAAATGAATAGCATGAACTTAGGCATGTTCAGGTGTGGTTGCTGTGGTTTACTATTGTTTATTCGAACAGAAAAACATTTTCCATTCAAATAAACGAATGGTAATACCGAAAGTGAAAAAACCTACCATTCACAATGTCGAACCAAATGCTCAACGCATTTGACTCAACAGTGTTGTTGAAGCCACCACGTGATAGCCGTATAGGAATTGATGTAAATCAAACTCCTATACAACTATCACATTTTTGCAGGGGGGCAAGCCCCCCTGCACCCACCCATGTGGGGGGCTGTGCCCACCACACCCCCCCACTTATATATTCTAACTCCGAGATTGCACTACAGTGGAGATGTGGATGAATTTCCACTCCCCACTGTACCGCGATCTCTGTGCGGATGGTCGATTTACACTTATGCAAATGCAGTTTGCATTCACATAAGTGTAGTCAACTATCTGGTGCAAAACTGTTTGTGCATTCGACATTCTGTTTTTCAGCACATTGCAGCTGATAGAATGTCATTCGTACAAACAATAGTAAACTGGTAGCTGCTCATAATGCCCTTATGTAATAAAAACTAGTAGTTATGTGGTTAGAGACCAAACATTTTCATCAATGGACATTGTTCTTGTAACACTAGGCAAGTGGTGTATTTAGCTAGCTGTAATTTATGCCCTGCATTTTATGTAGAGAAGACTCTATGTATTAAAGTTTCTACAAGTTTTTGATTTGTTTTGTGTAGTTCTTCTAGTACTGCAGGATTTGTAGTTCTTGTTTGCTAATGTTCCTGTGGAGATTACAAGTTTGCTTGGAATATAAGTTTATGCCAGCGTATCCTATCTCACTTGACAATAGCCCCTTACTACCAGAAATATATGATTACCTTATTTTTCCTCTTCTATCATTATTGGAGCCCCTCTAGCAATCAGTATTATTACTCACCTTTCCCTTTGTCTCTAATATTCTGCTGAATATCTATTCTGAAATCCTGTCTTTGTAAAATTCACATGCTCATTTATTTCTAAATATGTCTCCTGCACCATTGGTATTTGTATTCTGCATTTTTTAATGTAATTCAATACTCTTTCCTTTTTGTCTATACCTGCAAGGCCATTTGCATTCCAAGCCACTGTGGATAGAGTAGCTATTATGATAAAAAGCTATTGTTCTCACTTATTATACAGGACAGTTTTTTTTGAATGTGTATTTTCAACTTTTATTTTATATGCACACACTGATGTTTGGTAGGCTGAACTTTTGTATAGTTGTTTCTTCTCACCTCCATTTGAGCCTGTGCCACATTTCTCAAGACTTTTTGTTTTAATGAAAACCCTCAAACAAAATAAATTTAATACAGTTTCAGAACTCCTCCATTCCATATTAACTTAAAGTAAACACACATAACTATGTACATTTTTAACTAATGATGTTTAACCCTCCAGATGTTGACAATTGACCCAAACTGACAGCTGCACCCACAGGCATACAGTTATCTAAAATTAAGGTTACTTTTGTTAAATTGTATGTTACAATCTGTGTTCATTCTTACTCTGATTGCTGCCTGTTCTCTTCTAATCTATACTCCCCTCCCAGATGTGATAAACAGCTTTTATACTTTCAGAAAATATTAACTTTTAGCCCTAAGATAAAGTGCACTGGCTATTTTTAAATAAAAATAAATTGTACACTGTAGTATTAAATGCATTAAAGTATTAAGGCTGTTGGGGGTCTACTATCTCTTTATTCACTTCCCATAATTTCAAACTTTATTTTTCACTACTTGTCTGTGTATTAAATTTTGCATTTACCACAGCAAAGAATGCTCAGAACTCTAATGACTAATTGCTTGACCTGCAGATAGCTTATCTCTATGTAAAATCAGTTAGCAATAAAAAAAAAAAGATAAAAACGTGCAGGTGCTTGAACGGATCTTTATAGATTTCACACAGAGTACCCAATTACCCTGGCTAACTGCCTTCAGCTGCAGACTTCTGGTTTGTCACTAAGAATATTTGTTAATGGATATAACAAGCTAATAATCTTTGCAGATGCAAGAACATTAGCATCTTTCATGACTTCTTTATCATCTTCAGAGTTATGAGGACATACCAAAAAGGTATTCTGGCACAAACACCTTTCATTTCCTAACCATGTCTTACTTCCACAACAGGCCAGACCACTGTAGTCATCTGAGTTTATAGTTTTATGGCCTAAAAAATGTTGTCATATTATATTTTGTTCCTGTTTATTTGTGTTACATGCTCCTTTACTACTATCAGCATGTTCATCTAAGAAATCTCTCTTAAAGAAGATTGGTATATTGTACAATCAGAGTAATCAAAACATTCTTACCATGATTCTCCTAGTATAGGGGACTGGTTTGTTCATTCCAACAATTTGGGGACTGAAGACGGAATTGTGTGCTGCTGTAAGGGTTGTTCTGTTTTCTAATATATGGATAAAAGTGATGACTTTTATATTAGTGGTTGTAAGTGTGTTCAGCCAGGTATTTTGATTGTTATCAAAGTGAGGTGATATATGCCTTGAGATGTACTTATAATAATTATATATAGGGAAAACTGATAGACTGCATAGGAAAAACATATTGGAACACATATTTGATATAGACATACTAGGTCTATGAGTCCTGTGGCACTCCATTGTTCTGAATTTCATAATAGGAATGTTGATCAATTAAGCTTTTTTTATTATGCATTACTTTTTGTCTCATGAATTTATTTACAAAATTTCTGAAACATTATACAAGGAAGCATGGATTATATTTACACATGACATGCTTCAGCCAAAAGGTTTGAACAATGAACTTTCAAGTTTGTTTCCTTAAGACATTTATAAATTTATTTATGTATACAAAATAATTATGTAGTACTAATGTATTAATTTATATACACACACACACACACACACACACACACACATACACACACACACACACATATATATATATGTGTGTGTGTGTGTGTGTGTGTGTGTGTGTGTATATATACATACATATATATATATATATATATATATATATATATATATATATATATATATATATAGGTCTACTTCACATAACCGAACACCCAAATGTTCGAAATTCATATGGCTGAGACCATATGATCGAACATTTGAATGTTTGAAAATGTGAACTAGACCCGTAAAAATAAAAACACACACATTAAACTGTGTATAGGAATCCTGTGTATCCCCCACACCCCCCTACTTAAATATACCAACTCCAAGATCACACTACAGCGAGAACAAGGGAAATCTCCCAGTCTGCGCTGTATGCGATTTCCCGGTCAGAATGTCGGTATTTCAAAACTTTGAACATATGGTCTGCGATCATATGGGTTTAGAAGTTTTGAATTTTGGCATTCTGAAGGGGACCCATATATATATATATATATATATATATATATATATATATATATATATATGTGTGTGTGTGTGTGTGTGTGTGTGTCTTTAAGTTCCCAATGCACACAAATGGAGTTTAACAGGCTTTATTTCATTGGTCAATGGATCTAATTTGAAGTGCTTAATGAAATAATTGTTTTTTTAATTGTCAGAACTCTTGAAGGCAGTTTGCTGAAGCACTACGTTCTTGTAATGTTTTTCTAAATCTCTCTACATTCCAAGTTTTTATTGACATTTTTGCATGGATCTGTATGAAGACTTATGCTATTTTTTAGTTTGCTCTTCAGAGGAACTTCTTTTGATCTGTTTCCCAGTAACTAACAAGTCTCCTTTACAGCTACTGTATTGACCCTTTGGTTCTCAAGTTATAAATGATCCACAGCCCTTACATTCACTTACGGGTGAGGGTAGAATTTGCCAGGAGCAGTGTTGCAATCCACATGGAAGTTTGGGGTGTGTGCTTAAACCCAACTGTTTTCCACTGTGTTATCCCAAGGGATGATGTGCAATGAGCATATAAGATGGGATGTATTTCCCACTTTCACAAAAGGTGTTCCCTTAATTGCCCTGTCTCATTGAAGGCAAGGCATCTCTTGTAATCTCGGGCCTCCATGGATTTTATCTCAGAGTTTGCACATCCATGCATTCTCCAATGAGGAACAAATGGATTTTGCTTCAGTATTCCTTTCTCTCCTCTCCCAGCTTCCCCAGCACCTGGGACACTAGTTGAACCCTGGTTGACTTTGTCATGAGGTCATCACTCTGTGTTATAATGATGTAAGTGCCTTCCAACATATTTTGCTTACTATAGTGCTGTGTCACAACACTTCATGTCACAGTTTCTATTAGTTCTTTCTATTTAAGCCAATGTGTCCTTTACTATTCTTACCTACTACCTTCAACTGTTCTGTCATTGTGGATATTTTAATTAGAAGTTCCAATCAAGCTTACTTCCTCCTTACATTTCCATTCTACATTCTGTTTTTTTCCCTTTCCTTGCCATGCGCTCTTAATTTGCATATCTCAACACGTGCAAATGCATTTACATGCATTAAGACACGGGGATGGCATAATGGTTAATGTATTTACCATACAGACACAATGTTTGATCCTCACCTTTAAGGAAAATTGGCTAGGCTTAAAATGGCCTGTAAGGGTAGTTAGCCTAGTACTTACCTATATGCCATGGCAGTCTGACTTCCACAGCCTAACTCCTAGGTCAGCAGGTCAATATTTGCTTTTAACTCCCAAAACTTTGGAACTACACTTTCTTTACTAGAAATCTATAGGGTTCATTAAGTGTGGCACAATTCTTTTAAAGAACCAAATCCAATTAACACTGGTGAATACACAGAAATACACACCACCACATTATACCAGCATGTAAAAAGCTGCATAGCTACAGCTGTACCCCATAGGAACAAGTGCTGGCCAAACCCCAGAAATAAACCCATATGCTGGAACCATAATATCAATAAGCTTTATAATAAAAGGAAAATAGTTTGGGCCAAAAGTAATGAGTAATTCCCAGAAGGTTACAAACTTGTCACTAAAATAAACAAACAAGTCGGGAGCTTAATAAAATCCACCAAAGCCAAGATTGAGGCTAAAATAGCTCTCCAAGCCAAAGACAATCGCAAGGCATTTTTACTTATGTTTGCAATCTCAAAAGCACAATGCAGCAATGCACTGTGCTGATTATGAACAATGTTTCATGCACTGAGGCTGAAGATATAGCGAATCTACCGGCAGACAAATTTAGCTCTAACTTTATGTCTGTCACCTCCCCCCATCTGACTCTCAAGATATGCCTGACACTAACTCACACAAGATCAAGTCTTAAAAGTGCTATCAAAAGCTAAAAATACACTGATAGGTCCTGACAATATCCCTGGATGCATCTTAGATAGCATGAAGCATGATTTAGCCACACTCTTAACTATGCTTCTCAATCTCAGGCACCATACAGTTTTGTATCAAATGAATTGAAAACAGCTACAGTTATTCCCCTGCATAAGAGAGGACTTTCCACAAACTCATTCAGTTATAGACCTCTAAGTCTGAAAAGCCCCATATGCAAAGCCATGGAAAGACTTGTCATGGAATTAATTACTCAGGACACAGGGAACCTCCAAACACAGGACTTGGCTCAGTTTAGATTTGTCAAGGGCAGGTGTCAACCTGGTGGATTTTTTTGAAAAGGTCACTAAAGCAATGGATAAAGGCAAAATGATACACACTGCATACCTCAACCTGGCCAAAGCTTTTGACACAGTTTCACACTCAGGTATAGTAAAAAAGCTAAAGAAACTGGGAATAAATCCCTATGTCACCCACTGGATTGCCAACTGCCTCACAAATGGGATGCAGATAATCAAAACAGGGGAAGTTACCTACACGAGGAGACCAGTCATCAGTGGGGTCCCCCAGGGTTCTGTGCTTGGACCTCTCCTGTCTGGCATCCACTTTTCTGAAGTAAAAGCCAATACCAATGGGCTCTGGCTGAGTAAATTTGTAGATGACTATAAGGTAGGACCAGTTATTGAATTCCCAAATGACTTAGCCATCCTGCAGGAAGATTTGTCTCAAATAAATAACTGGTATCAAAATCATGGTCTGAAACTGAATGCCAAAAACTCGTTATTGTATTCTTTGGGAAGTCACCTACCCCAAGGGAACTACCACATTGACAGTACTCCCTAAGAGTTAACACAGTTGTTCTGGATTTTTAAACTTATATGGATATTGACCTAACTTTTAATAAACATGTTTTTATTGTTGTAGGAAAGCCCTTCTATATTGCCCAGTT
>NC_056741.1:1044352629-1044367629 GCF_019279795.1 Protopterus annectens
TGCTGATCATAACCTTAAATTATGTGTTTTCCACATGGATGTCAAACTCGAGAGGTCAATTTCTTGGAATCCATGTCTCACATAATAAGACGGTTATGATCTGTGAACTGATCATAATCCTCTATATTGTGCCTGTTTGCAACCAAAAAAGTTGAAAATAGAATGAAAAATAATATAGAACTGAAGTCATAGTTCTGGAGCAGAACTACCTTTATGTAATTGGTGAAGGACAAAGTAACCCACTGCAGTCTCTTGATTCGTGCTGTAGTTCTGAAAATGAACAATCTAAGTCAAAGTTCAGAGAATGGACCCTTTCCTGAGCCTTTCTTCACTGTATGGACACACATGAGAATGGCTGAAGAATTCTGGCATTTCTTATGGTATTAATTGTTAAAGCAAATCAAAATAATAAAACTGAGGCAGTCATACTGATGATGGACATGGGTATTTTGGTCACAAAGCATATGAATTCTCATAAATCTAAACCCTTGAAAAGAGCTGTTATAAACAGGCCATATAATTCATTTGGACAGCAGCAACAGCAAGAAAAAGTGACACATTTTACAAACAGAGAGAGAGAGAGAGAGAAAGAGAGAGGTTAAAATGAGCATGCTCTCTGTTTAATGGTTCAGGAAAAGGAAAATGTAGAATATTAAGTAGTGGTCAAAAATGTTTGTAAATGTGAATTTTTTAATATGGTTTGATTACTTTTATATAAATGTATGTTTGCTTATATCACAAATGAATATTCAATAAAGATGTTAAAAGGAAAAAGCTGAGTGACGTTTAATACATTTCTTTACTGGCTAACTGAGCAATGTAAACAACTGATTCTTTTCTTGTTTTGCCATTAAATATATTGCTTAAATGACAACTTTCTTTTACTTTTTAATATTTTAGGATGTGTATTTTTCAGAAATGTTATATAAGCAGTCGATTGAGAATAACAAAACCGCAAGAAATCAGAGTAACATGAGTACTGAAATGGATTCACTTACAGAAAACATATTCTGTAAAATGAATACAATTCTCTGTTAAGGGTCATAGTCTGCAAAACGTACAAAACCTTAAGTAATAAGAAAGAGAGAGAGGAAAGCTATAAGTCAGAACATGAAGCCCAAGTCTGCAGGCAACCTCTTTCATTGCCAATTTTCTCCATTATGGTCCACTTTCAAATCTAAGCCATTATTACAGAGAGATTGAAAGTTAATGGAACTACTGCTCTGTAATCAGATGCTGAGGAAGAAGAGATGAAATAAGCATTGAAATCAAAGCTGTGTTTGTGAGGACACGTTGATAGCAAGGTGACAATATGGTTGAGAGTGGGTAGGAAGTGACGGTAGCACACAATTATTCCTTGACTTATAGTGCCAGTGGTAACATTCTAATTTTGTAGTGAGAGTCAGGAGCAAAAGATGATATTTATTGTCTGGCTGCAATAGTCCTTCTGCTTTTACTCCTGATGTTTGACTGCGAGACAATATTTTAGAAACAGAATCATAGTACACCGTAACAAAAAGGCTGCTGATAGTATATGAGTTGATTAAGCGGCTGCTGAAATAATGTACGTTATTTACAAAACATAAAAAAATCTTTTTTGTGCATTTATTATGACTAACCAATTTATCAGTTTTAGGACTCAGAATCTAATGAATGCTATCACAGTAACATAGCCTTTTTCTAGACAAAATTCTTTAGAAGATGTGCTGAACCCAAAGATGAAATGAAAGAAATCAGTGCAACATAAAAACAAATGACTTGTCAGAATCTTGCCCTTAGATAATGCAGTACTTATAAAAAGGGAATGCTGAGATGATATCCAGGATTTTAAAGCTGGATCTTGTTACCTCACTTGTAAGATAAAAGAACTGTCAAGATGGCATACTGGAATCGCTTTTCATTGCATGCAAATAATTTCTATTAAAAAACTGAACTTCAAATGCTTGTCATTTATTTATATTGTCAGTTAGACCACAAAACTCTCCAAGACAGAAAAAAGGCAGTTATTTTACAATTATTCCCTACTGGTCATACAGATGATCAAATCAGTTAGAATATCTGCCTTAAATGTGTTATTAGTTTGCCTGTTTATCTTTGTTTTTGGGTAGGTAGATTGATAAAATAGAAAACATTCATTCATAACCCAAGGCAGAATGCATATAATAAATATAAAATAACAGTGTTGCTGGCAAGTTTTGAGAGAAGACTGTCATGCTTGTGTATGCAATGCTTGTGCAAAAAAGTATCTGTTTGCATCCAGTGGAGTCCTGGAATGTTACACTATAACCTCCAGGGCAACTTTTAAAATAATCAAGTTATAAACTCACAGTGCAAACAAATGCTTATGTTTCTAAAACGGTGTTACTGAAGAAGGATACACAGCAAACTATTCAGGAGAACCACAGTTTTATAGTGATGGCATTCATCAGAGTCCTAAAACTGATAAGTGAGTGTTTAGGAACAAACACATTTGCCCAGGGAAGGATCAGGTAGGAATAAGATGGTAGTGGAGGAAGGTTAGGGTGGTGGTGGGGATGAAAGCATTAAATTGGGAAAATAGGAGGTTTGGGATGAAATGAGGTAAGTGCAAGGAGGGGCTTAGCTGGTTTTGTGTGTGTGTGTAACTGGGGAAGGGATCAGATTTTGTTGTGAGCTTGCTAAGGCAAGTGATACATCCAAGATGACCTGTAGGTATTTCTGGAGAACAGGGAGACCTCAGGTTACTAGTTGATGGCTGGTTGTAGCAGAGAGGCAGTTTGTATGTGTAAAATATATGTATGTATGTATATATATATATATATATATATATATATATATATATATATATATATATATATATATACATTAGCTGATTTGTTATAGTATAAGGGAATTTGGGACATCTTGGTGGGTTACTGTTTTTCTCGGTCATTCTACAGTTTAGTTTAGTTGGGGTAAATAAGACTTTGCTGCTTGGGTAGTCTTTTGTGTAGTAGCATCGTTTGCATTGGTTTATTTGGTGGCTCAGGTGGATGTGAAGTTGTTTTTTTTTTTTTTGGGCTAGGCAGAATGGTAATTTTGCATTGCTAGTCCTTCACATTGCATTGGTAATATGTTTCTTATTTTTCTGGTTTTCCCTTGAAAGCCTGTCACCACTATGTTGCATGCTTTTGGTGGCCTTGTCTTAGTGCACTGTACACAGAGAGGCTTAGCCTTGTTGGTTATGGTGTAAAGCATACAATGGCCATGTTTCCTTGTCCCCTATATGCTACATGTGGTCTTTTGGTGCTATGTGCAGAGTGTTTATGTTAGAATTTGCTTTCAGGTTCATTTGTGAAAGGGAGGTTTCCCTGGTTGGTACGAGCACCTTTCGCAGGTTGTGAGATGGCCGTAGGAGGCCAGTGGTTTTTGGAGAGCAGGGGTGGGCACATACATGACTCTTAATGCATGGTGCAGCATGCCTCTTAACTGTGTAGATTTTTCACAGGGACTTTATTGGTGAATAATGAGGTGGCAGATCCCTGTTGTTGCATGCTCCAGGGAAAATACAATTGACTACTTAGTGTGAAATAGGTGGCTGTGTTTTGGTTCAAACTTGTGTTATATTTATGGTTCTGTCTTTAGCAGGTGTTATTAGGTATTTTGTAAGGCTTTGTCAGACATAGTTTCTATTTAGTTTTACCTCCTATTTTAGTCTGGGTAGGGGCAGATGATCGGAGTTTCAGACTTCATCTTTTCAGAAAATATATAGTCATGCAAACCTGCTATTCTAACAGCTTTCTAAATTTATAAGAGCAATGGTGCAGTTTGTCCATAATTTTGGGCTTCAATTTCCCCATTATTTCTGTCTTTGTTCAGTCTTCTTGTGTCGAAAGATGGGAGGTATGCTGAGGAACATGCCTTTCAGCTGTTCAGACTGTTACAGAGTGTCCAGATTTTGCTTCATATTTTGGTCTGTGCCTCGCAGAATTTGTGTTTTTTCGGGCAAATCATTGGAATGATCTGAGAATAGAAGTCACTAAGTGGTGATATACATTTGAGTTGGATTTCATATAATTTGGAAGATTTATGATGTCGCAAATCCTGTTATTCTAGCCACTTACTAAGTTAAGGAAAGCAATATTTGAAATCTGTCCTTATTTTTGGTCCTTTGTCACCCCGTTATAGAAGGCTTTGTTTAGATTTCTTGCTAATGGATTGATAGGTATGCTGAGGAGTAACTTGCTCGGCAATGCCTTAGTTGGGGGGGCTTGGGCTTGTAGAGAGACTGAGAGCTGAAGGTAGTACAAGCTTCTGTCTTGTAGTAAATATAAATAAATATATTATATATATATATATATATGTGTGTGTGTGTGCATATATATATATATATATATATATATATATAAATATATATATGTGTGTGTGTGTGTGTGTGTGTGTGTGTATATGTATGTATATGTATATATATATATATATATATATATATATATATATATATATATATATATATATACATATAATACATATAAAACTGCACAAAGAAAAGAGGAGAGTATAGGGCCGACTTATGGTGGTTTAGGTGAGGTGGCGCAATGACAGGTTGAAAAATATGAATCCACAAATGAATATATGAAAGAAACTTCCTTAGTGATGCACAGAGGACAACTCGGAGCCAGCAATAATGTGTAAAACTTCCAACAGGAAGTTGCTATATCTACATTTACACTAGATAGTTTTGCCATTACTAAATTTATCAATAACAATTGGAGTATTTTTTATACAGACCCCAGTGTATGAAGTAAAATTGGTTAGAAGCTGTTTTATGTTTATAGGAGAGATACGTCATTTAAAAGTTATTTGGAAGGAGTAAGAAAGCAAGGGGGAGGGAATAACGCATTTAGAATGGAAACAATGTGTTTTTGTCCACATTGTTCCAGGATTATTTGTTGTAATGCTTTTACAGGTAGAGGACTGACTTATAAAATCAAGTGGTATTATAAATGTTGTTTCACAAATGTGGTATATTTAGCCCAATGCCTAAAATGCCCTCCCTTCTACGTGAGTAGAACCTATAAGAGGTTAAGAGATAAAATGTAGGAATGCAGCCTGGATATTAGAAGTAACAAACCTACTAATCATTGTGCAAACATGTAATGGTATGTGGCACTCATACTTTTTGGCTATGTAGTAACAGAGCAAATTAAGAAAGATATTCTGGGCAGAATAATGGATGAACATCTTGATGCTTCTGAGGTGAGATGGCAGATCAAATTAAATGCAGCTAGCTACCCTGGTCTTAATGAAACTGTTTCTCTTAATTCCGTTTTAAAATTAAAGCATTATGAGACTGTGTGATTCTACTGGTTCTTCTGTTTTATCATGTGACCCTTAGGAGGGATATTTAAATGTTTGTTTCAACCTAATATTTTAGTTCTGATGAAGTTCCAGTAAATTTTATGAATGGAAGCACTTAACTCCAGTTAATAAAGTTCTACACAGTATTGCTGGCGCCAAGTTGTCCTCTGTGCACAGTGACAGGATACCTTTTGTCCTGGGTATGGGTTCCTGGCTGCACACACACACACACACACACACACACACACACACACACACACACACACACACACACACACACACACACACAGACACGCGCACACACACACACACACACAAAATCTATTTAGTAATATTTATGTAAGTAGCAGCATGGAAAAGTAGCAATCCAGGTCCCATAAACACCTCTAAACTTCATTTTTTTAACTCTTCTGGTAAAGTGAAAGGCAGTAATCAAAATAATGAATTTATTACTCTGATTAGAGTAATATACAATAGCTGAGTGGTTAACTATTGGTTCAATAATAACAAAATATATTTACTTCTCAGTTATAAAAAAATAAATACATATACATATAGTAGAAAAATAGAGAATACTTATTTTGTGTTACAGTATATCAGGCCATTAGAAATCATTATTAATTCCCTGAAGTATTGCAGTATTTCACCAATATTGATTATCTGGTAGACTTCATGTACTAAGTGATAATATTGCCTTTTTTTGGTCCATTAGCTGCCAGATATTGAGTAACATTATAAATGTGCACTATGGCACTGCCAAAAAAAACAAAAAGCATCGGTAAAACATGTCTAGAAATATTCGCTGTAGCTTAGCATTAATTATACCACTTATGGTAGCTAAGAAAGAAGACAAGTATGCAGTATTCTAGGACTTTATAGAGAATGTCAGATGTATAAGACCTTTGTCTCTAATACCCAGAAATGGGGACCGACTCCATATAATCACAAGCTATAACTGGCCGTTTTTGTTTGAGTCTAATTTGATTGCGTGATGAAAATTCTGATCACCTACACTCATACATTCTTTGGAGAGTCAGTGAATCAGATATTTCCATATTTACTATCGCAAAGAAAACTATCAAAAGAGTTTCCCCCAGTAATCACACTTTCCTCTTGTGAAATGAATTGAATGCAATTATCTTGTATTCAATCTTGAATCTTCACCATAAGCATTATGTTGTGCTTTTCCTCAATGGACTTTCCAAAGGATAGCAATCTAGTACAGGCCACTAAAAGATGAGGTCAATATCCTACTGAACCATCACACCTCCAGCTGATAGAAGATGCCTCACAGGAAGTGCAAACAACTTTACAGTGGACAGAAAGGCTTTATATAGGCAAGAACCTCCATATCATAGGATATGAGTTTAATGTTAGTGAAGCCGAACATCTTCTTGCATTACATACAACTAGGTGCACTACCAGCCTGCTAATTGAATTTACACTAAAGGGCTGTTCCCAATCCAAGGACAGAATCCCTCAGTAAGCCATAGACATTTTAAATATATATTTTATCATATAAAATGGCTCCATTATATAGGTTAACTGTTGCTACTGCTCCAGAATGTAAGTTTTAAAGGCATCAACAAATTCATCTAAAGTCATTGCTATGTCTTCTTTTGCATTAAAACTATTAGGATTATTTGGATAACAAAACACATCCCATTGTTTCAGTACTATTTTTGTGCAGTTTGTCATTTATTTTGTGATATTTCATACAAAGCTCTGCAGTTTGCTGTAAGCTGCTGGGTTTCTGATCTATTAAATAAAATATGAAAATGACATGTTATTTTGCAGAAATATTTATTACAGCACCAACAAACTTTTTTGTAATGCTGATTTTCACAATTATGAAAGTGTATGAGCATTTTTAGTATTAACACAAATAAAGAAATGCTTTCTAAATAAACATGCAAGCATAAATATTTCAGTAAATGTAAAGGCAGAATTAAAATACCATTGTGTTTTATCTGATAAAGCATCACATTCTATATATGATGTAACATTTAGTATGTGTCTTAGTTTGTAAACATTAAGAAAAGTATTGAAATATTGCATAACTAGGTATAACATTGACTAATACTGCCTGGATCATGTAGCTTCATCAAACTCTGTGGGATTTTTAGCCAGCATGATGTGCTGTTTCACATAATTTATTTAAACTATTTTGTTTTTGTTAACCATGCATTTAATAAATAGTATTCTTTCAGGGCTAAATAGCATTTTAGTGAACTAGGAAGTTTGAGGCAGATGCCAAAAGTTATTCTAGGAAGCAAATGGCTTGTGGCTTAAAGACAGCAAATGCAGTAATCAGAGGTTAGGAATTATAGAAGTGTGCCATACATATGTCCATGGTGTGGATTACGCATGACACAGGCAGAAAATAGATGACGATTTATTGTTTACAACTACATTTGGAAAACATTTAATTTTGCAAGGAATATTTTGCACTGATTTTTTGTTATTTAATATTAGCAAGGAAGACTCAGTACATTGTTTAAAATTTGTTCACCAACAATATACAGAGGAAATATGTAGAGAAAATGTTTGTGTTATAAGCCCTTTACTGCAGAAACTTTAAGTTAACTCAAGTCATTTACCATAAAATGTTTCTATCTTCAAGTTTCCTTCTAGGCATTCTTACCAAGTCTCCTCATAGATGGATTAAAGTGAATTTACACCCTACTTATCACTTTGATCATTATTCATTTCCTAGTGGTTCTTCTAAAGTCCTAACACTCAAACAACTATATTATTTGTCAAATATTTCCATGTTTAGAAGTCAACTTTCTTTAGAGTCTGTGAGACATTGACTGCTGTGTACTATATAGCATATAAGGCATCATTACAAACCTCCATACTGAATGTATGCTACCACCTTAATAAGTGGATGTCGTGATAATTACTGCCCTTGGCTAACACATGACTTTAAAAGCACGAGAACAAATTATAAATACTGATGTAAATGAAAAACATCTTACCATCCAGAACAACTGCACCAATTCCAGATTCTAAAAATCTTCACAAAATGTACAAGGTAAACATAAAAAGGGAGTCATAATTTGAATTTTTTTTAAACTATCAGACAAATATAAAAATTTAGAGAGAAGCCATAAACCCACAGGGATTGTTTGAAACATTAAATCTCACTAGCCTTTTTTAAGGATTATCATCATCCACAAAATGTAGCTAAAGTGGTTAGTTATGTATCTCAAGTACATGACAGATGCAAAACACATATCTGAGATACAGATCTAACCCCACTGCATGACACTAGGCAAAAATAAAATAAAATGGCTAATGTAAATTATTGTTTCCCATAAATATTACTATTTTATGAATACCATTTAGGATTTCATAAATAACTGTATAAACATAAATACATAAGATACACAGGGACACAAACAGCAGTGAAACTACCAGATCTACTTTAGCTCATTCTGAAATTTACGGGAAAGAAGTAAAAAAATGTTAAATTGCATAAATGCTAAATACATCTCTCATTTTGTCTTTTCAAATAATACAACTTTGATTTATTTGAATTGTGTAAATTACCTTTTTAAGGCGCTTCCACGACAGCCTCTTTGCATTTGTTCTCTTGTACCTCTTAGAAAAAAAAACAGTTAATGCAACTCCCAGATTAACTTTCAATCTCAGTTAATTTATTATTTGCCTTCATCTTTAAATGACTCCCAAATGTCCATTTCTCAGTTAGCAAACACATCCTAATTTTCCTAGAAAAGCCCCCCAATATATAAACATTTTATTTGCATATATCTACAGCCTGTCACTATCTGCATGATATTTTCCCAAATGAGTATAAAAATTCCACCATTTTATCACTTTGAAAAACTCCTAACCTACCAAAATGCAGCATTTCTCCTTTACTGTTAACCTCCTTCTATCAGTGATGTTACTTCAAAAACAATTTTAAGCACATATTCCCATTCATTCAGGACAATTCAATTCTTAACAACTAGGACTTTAGACTGGGATTTAATATCATCATTGCTCTCGTTCAAGCCACTGATCACAAATATAGAAATGTGCATATCATTTCAAATCAAGCTAACTATTTTTCACTTATTAAAAAAAACTTTTTATTTGGTAGACAACTCCTTACTTTAAATCAACTTTCCAATGCTGTATCTTGAATTAAATTATTACTATGATTTAAAAAATCCCTCTTAAATTGTTCCTTCAATGTGATTTTAACAATATTCTCTTTTCATGTTGGTGCCTTTCAAACTGGTATTCTACCCTGTCTGCTAGTAGCTTTTCTTCTGCATTTTTCCTTCAAATGATAATCTACACTATCTACCTGGTTGTACTTCAAAGTTCCAGAAATATCCAAGCCTTCAGTCTCTCACTCAAGAATACTTCAGTAATATTTTTTCACTGGATAAACCATAAAAAAATTGTTTATACCTAAAACATACTCAGTAAATTTTCAGCACCCATCAAAGACATGTAACTTCTCCCCCTCTGAAACTAAATGACACACTAATTAACCCCATAATTTTTTCCATTGAATAATCACATCTCCTACCTTCACTCTATCTGACATGTAAAGCAATTTATTACCCCTATATCCTGGTATTAAATATTCTTAAACTTTCATAAAGGGTTACTGGTTTACTTTTGCATAAAATTAGTAAAAATATGTGTATGCCTGAATTAGAATGCACCATCTCCAACTGTTCAAACTTTGTTTTAAAAAAAGAAAACAACTTTAATAAGACCTTCAGCAACCTAGATGACTTTCTACTCACCATTATCTCCTGCTAGCATCTAAAAATTCCCTCCCTATCACACAAATATTTACTTTTCTCATGTCACATGTTATGTATACCCCTTCTCTTCAGTTTTTACCCAGTTTTACTACACGCATGAAAATGTTCTATGCAGTTTTACTCACTGTGAGATCAAGGAGGTCCAACTATGTGATCTCCTCACTTAAAAAAAAGGAATAAACCTGGTGGTAAAAAGATTTGTACTCTGATTAATAGCTTATTAAAAAAACTGTAGTCACTTTACTCTATAATCCTACCCGGGTCTATATTAGAACAATGAAGTTTCAAAACTTTGAATATTCTAATATCGAACCCTATTCAGCGAAAGCTGAAAATATTGAAGCAACAGAAAACCAAATTCTTTCCTAGGGAAAGAATTCGGTTGTCCATTTCTGTTGCTTTGGTATTTTCAGTACTGTGGAGGAAAGTTATGGGTTGGGTTCAGGTAAGTGTGCGATTGAGTGCAGGTTAGGGTAGTTAGGGTTAGGGTGCGGGTTAGGTATGTGTGAGATTGTGAGGATGTGAGGGTTAGGGTGGGTTAGGTGAGTTAGGGTTAGGCCGTGGTTTAGGTAAGTGTGTGATTGTGTGAATGTGAGGGTTAGGGCGGGTTAGGTGAGTTAGGGTTAGGTTAGGTAAGTGTGCGATTGTGTGGACGTGAGGGTTAGGTCAGGGTAGGTAAGTTATGGGTAGGGCATGGGTCAGGTAAGTGTGCTATAGTGATGGTCCTTAGGGTTACGGGTTGGGTTAAGGTAAGGGGATAGTTAGTGGTGTGTGTATAGTTTAGTGTACGGTTAGGTGTAAGATTTTAGGTGTATGTGTGTGGATTGCTGTTTGTTTGGTGTGCTTGTGTTGTGTGTATGTGTTTTGGATCAGCAAATGTTTTCCATAGGAAAAAATTTGCTGTTCTGTATGTTTGATGTTTTCAGCTTTCACTGAATAGGGTTCGATATTAGAACATTCGAAGTTTTGAAAGTTTGATGTTCTAATATAGACCCATCCTACCCCTGTCAGTTTTTTTCCTGCACAGCTTTCCATGCTTACTTAATTTGTCCATCATACATACATGAGCTTATATCTAACTGTAGCTTCCCATTTTAATTGTTACATCATAGTTATGATCATATCATTAATTAAAATGTCTGTAATTAATATGTTTTATTTTTCTGTGATCTGGGTTGTGACTAAAAAAAATATTTAGACCAACTCACTTACCTAGTTAACAATGGTTTAAATAAAATAACTAAATCCACATTCTATTTGTTAAGGACTCCTCAACATTCCATCTGAGGCTCGTTGCTGTTTCTGCAGTTAATAATGGCAGTTCTTAAAACTGGCACAGTAGTTTGGCAGTCAATGTTGCTGCTTCACAGTAGTTGGTTCTCCAAGTTGTTTCTTGGCTAAGGTGCCTTCCATGTTGCATATGTTTAACTTCCCTTATTCCATGTGGAGTTTCATTGGGTAGACCACTTTCTTCCCAGATCCCAAAAGACAGTCCTTTTAATTGACATTATGTATGCATGCAGAGTAAACTTTTGTGTGAGTGCTTACATGTGCGTGTGTGCGTGTGTGCATGTGTGCGTGTATGCGTGTGTGTGTGTGTGTGTGTGTGTGTGTGTGTGTGTGTGTGTGTGTGTGTGTATACGCGCATGCGCAGTGGATTAACTGGATAATTACAAAATAAATGAAACAACTCTGGCATCTCTCTTTATGCTGGTGGTGCAGCTTTAGTTGGCAATGCCCCCCAGTATGTTTTTCTCACTTGAATTATTAATCTTTGGATTACTTGTACAGGGTGTGAGAAGGGCTTGATCAAAATTATTTGACTGTAGAAAACATAAACTGTGATTTTTGGTGATACAATTAATGTGTTTGTTTCCGATAGAAGAGACTATTGCATTGATTTTTATTAATATACTTTTAATGTTAAGAATTTATTTTAATAGTTACTTTTTAAAAGACATGCTGATCTTATCTCTTCCAACCATAACTACTAATGAAACTATGAAAATATATAGGATCAGATTTAAAGTATGTGCTACCTTCAATGAGCTTGAAGACTATAGTGGATGTTGTGTTACTGAAAAAGTGGTTCTCTGTTTCTGAGCTGGTTTTCTGCTTACTCGTGCATTGTGCACCAAGCAGCTGAATGAAAAATGAAAGATGCGCAGCAGGAGTGTGTGTGTTCATTCCTACAGTTGACTACACAGAATGATGGGGGGTAGAACTATGAGGTAGAATTCACAGATTACAGATGTGAGGGCATCATGCATGCACAGACCACAGATGTGAGTGCATAATGCATGCACAGACCACAGATGAGAGTGCATCATGCATGCACAGACCACAAATGTGAGTGCATCACGCATGCACAGACCACAGATGTGAGTACATCATGCATGCACAGAACACAGATGTGACTATAGGTTCATAGGTAGGTACTAGGCTATCGTCCCTGGGACCTATACAAGCCCAGCCAAAAAGGTACTCTGGCTTTTGCCACCCAAGAAAATTATTTTCCTGTCCCACTGTCGAGCAGAGCCACAGATGTGATCCCCGGGGTGAATTTTCTATTTCCCATCCAATCATCAAGATTTTTCTTGAAGAGTGCTAATGAGGAGCTTTGTTTGATATAGATAGGTAGTTTATTCCAGAGTATAGGAAGTCTCTGGGACAGGAATCAATCCCTCCGGCATGTTCTGTTTATTGTGGTGACAAGGTTTAGGTCCCTAGAGCGTGTAGCTCGGAGGGATTGGGATTTCTTTAAGTGGAGCATGTCCAACAGCTCTGGGTTTGACATAGCTTTGTATGTTAGGCAGAGATCACCTCAAAGAAGGCGATATGCGACGGAGTAAAGCTGGAGTTTTTTTAGACGATCTGCGTAGGGCATCTGTTTGAGGCCGGTAATCCTCTTTGTGAGGTATTTCTGCAGCCTTTCCAGTTGTTGTAGATGTCTTGTGAGGTACATACCAAAAGGGGAGTTGTACTCTATAATGGGTCTAATGAGTGATGAGTAGAGGGGAACAATGACCTCTTTTTTCTGGATGAGAAACCTTTTGTGATGAGGTGTGCCATGTAGAAGGATTTCCTGACTACTGTGGCGATGTGATTATCAAAGGAGAGACTACTGTTCACCTGTGTCCCAAGGTCTCTTATCACACTTTCTGTGTTAAGTATACTACCGCCTATGTTGTAGTTCATGGGTACATGACACCAGGCATCTGTCTCAGTGAGGCCATTTTGTAGGATGTCCACATCGTTAGGAGTTTCGATTATGGCTCCTAGTTTGCAGTCATCTGTGAACTTCATTAGCCAAAGACCTTCTGTGTTAGCCTGTACTTCAGAGAAGTAGATACCAACAGGAGAGGACCCAGGACTGAACCCTGTGGCACTCCACTTGCCACTGGTCTAAAGTCGGATTTGGAGTCTGCTACTTTCACAGTGTGGGTTCTGTCAATGAGCCAGTTGGCAACCCATCTTGTGACATAGAGATTTATACCTATTTTAGTGAGTTTATCTATAATTCCAGAGTGGGGGATGGTGTTGAAAGCCTTGGCAAGATCTAGATAGGCTGTGTGAACCACCTTACCCTAGTCTACGGCTTTGGTGACTGCTTCAAAGAAGTCTATCAGGTTTAGGAGACATAATCTGCCTTTTACAAACCCGAACTGGGTGAGGTCCAGAGTTTGGAGATTACCAATGTCTTTGTTTATAAGTTCCATGATGACATGTTCCATGGCCTTGCAGACCAGGCTCCTCAGGCTAATGGGGAGGTAGTTCCTGGGGTCTGTGGTGGCTCACCGCTTGTGTAGTGGGATAACCATCACTGTGGGCCATTCAGCAGGCACAAAGCCTGAGGTGAGGCTATGATTGAACATGGTACTTAGGTGGGGTTCCAGTTCGTTCTGTAGTTCATGTAGAATGCAGCCTGGGATGTTGTCTGGTCCCATGGATGCTGTGTTCTTGGCTTTGAAGAGTGTGGTTTTTACCTGTGCAGCCGTGATTACAGGAACTTTGCATTCTTCCGGTATAGAGATGGGCTCTTTAGGGGGTGAGAGGGGGTAAAGTTAGCACTGAACCTATCTGCCAGGATGTTGGCAATATCAGTTGGGTCTGTATATTTAGTGCCATTGTGCTGTAACTCAGAGCAGATCTGAGTGTTGCCATTGAGATTCTTGACATAGCTATAGAATGCTTTGTGGCTGTCTTTAGAATCAGTGGCGATTTTGTTTTCGTAACCAGCTTTGGAAGATTTTATCAGGGATTGCAGCTTCTTACTGAAGCTGACCAGGGAGCTCCTCCACTCATGGGATTTTACTCTCTTTTGCAACAGTTTCTTCCTTCTGTTGTACAGTTTGTTTATGGCAGGGGACCACCAGATTGGCTTCCTTTTTTTGGAGGATAGCATCTTGGTTCTGTTTGGGATAGCACGATCCATGCACTCATGTAAGTGCTTATAAAGTACAATTGTGTAGGATTCAGAAGTCGTAACTGTATTGTCCATCTGCATGGGTGTCATAAAGTTCACCACTTCTGTCTTAAGAAGCATGAAGTTCGCTTTGGAGAAAATTTTTACCTTGGTTTCCTTAATGGGGGTGGGGGGGGTGGGGGCAGGATGTGGATATCTAAGGTAATTAACTTATGGTCGGATTGGACCAATGAGGTGTTGACTTCAGGTGTGGAACACCGGTCACTCATGTTGGCAATGACTAGATCTAGGATATTGTTGCTCCTGGTGGGGGTGTGGATAAGTTGATCCAGGCCATTTGAATTTATGAATTCCAGAAAGCGTTAAGTGAAGGAGTTGGTACATGAGTAATTTTCCCAGTTAGTGGTGGGGTAGTTGAAATCGCCCATTATTACGGTGTTTGGTTGAACCCTAATATTTTCCAGT
>NC_056741.1:1044372629-1044492629 GCF_019279795.1 Protopterus annectens
AATCCATAGCCTTCTGGTCTACATTCATCGAAGGTAAGTGTGCTGCCTACTGATCTACTTACACAGCTTTGTGATATACAAGACTGAGTGTCCAAGTGCTTTCTTCTGAAGAGATGTTTTGGCATTTGTGAGTAGAATCAAATAAGGATCAGAATGGATGTTATAATTTGACCAAGTGAAATATTTCCAAAACATTGAATATAAAACAAAAATAGATCTGTTAATACTATTCAGGTTTACAAACAGAAATAAAATTTGTTATTATAACATTGAGCCTAAAAATGTGATACTTTTGTTTTACAAAGCTGATTTTCACTCTTCTAAATTGTCCAGCATGAAAGTACTACAGCTATTAGAAGTGAGAGTGTTTTTGTACTTTTTTGTATTAAAATGTAAGCTATGCCTTCTCCTTTCCCTTTGAAACTAAGAGTATATTCCAAAGATTTTTTGTAGGAAAATGTAATCTAAGAAGTTCAGAAGCCGCGAAGAACCATACTCCAAAGACATCAGGAAATATATAAATACAACTTAAAAGTTGTATTTATATATTTTTTTGCGTCTTTGGAGTGTGGTTCTTCGGACCTGCTGAACTGCTTAGATTTTGTTTTGGTTTAAGTGTTGAAGGCTGCTTCCATAATCTCTTACTGGTTTTTGTAGGAAAATGTCTCATATATAATCCTCTGAGTACTGCATGATAATACATCAAACTGTTTTGGAGATGCAGTCTTTATTACTCAGTTACCAAAAACAGGCCTCACAACCTTCTTGAAAACTATCACATCTAAAAATGAATAAGTGGCTAATACTTTACATTATCCTGTTAATCTGCTGTAAGGCAGTGTCATTATTCAAATGTCAGTCTGAGTCTGAGCAGCTATCTTGAAAATGGTTCTTGTTTTCCTACATTACCTTACCTCCCTTATGCCCAGTTAAATGACCTAATGGCTCTCTACCATCAACCAATTGGTCAATTAATTCTTCTTGAGGGACATAGAATGTGGTCTAGGGTAAACTTATCAGTACCTCTATCACAATACACATCAGGCAACAGGCAGAGTTAGAGTCCCTTGACCTATTTGTTTGTTGCCCACTGGTGCCCCAATTTGTGGCAAACAGTGTGAGAACCTTATGGTTATTTCATTCCTTGAGTATGATCTCACCAGCCTATCCCCCCAGAAAGATGAGAAATGGATTGTAGGGGGCAATACAGCCATTTGCTCAGAAGGACCAACTAAACATACTTCCCATGGTGGCAGTGTAAACTTTACATCTGCTACCACTCAGGTAGCAAACACTCACAAATGCACATGTCACTGACCTTTATAATGCAAGAATTACTAGGCTTAATTGCTGCTGATGATGGGTGAACAGGCAATGGATGTTCATTCTAATCCTACCCTGATTCCTCCAGCACCTATACTATTAGCCAAGCACATATCCTCTTAGTCATACACAGGGCTTCATCTTCTGAATGATTGAATGGTTGACCTCATTTTCAATGTTTGTTTGTTTTAGAGAACAGTAAGGAGTAGGATTTGGAGGCATGAAGCAAATGGGGTGTGAGGCACAGCCTTTAAAATACATGTCATTTTCTGATATTTTACTAATTGTTGCTGTGAATTTGCTCATTACAGTTAGAGCTAGGGTAGGGGAGTAGTGTTAATTTTGTTAGATTTTGTGCAGTTTTATAAATGCACACAGTTCTGATGTTTTGCCATACAATAACTTAGGCTTGTTTGGGAGGTGTGATTTTTAATGAATGATTTGCACTCATCTAGCATTACAGATACGTTAAAATACAATATAAATTGAATATGATTTTTATTAACTGTAAGATAACCTGCAGAAGTACTAATACCTCCTCCTTGGTTGATAAATCATTGCAAATCTGAAGGTATTCATGAATATCACAATTAAGCTTCCGAGTGTACGGCCTTATGGCTGTATAATTTGGTGCATGCTGACAAAAGTACTGACTAAGAAAGAACAGTTTAATGATCAATATGCATGACAATTAACAATTACAAATTTATTTGGGGCATTATATTTTCTGGAAATGATATATAAACTGGTTATTGTCAATTATTTGTTTAAATATGTTATTGTTTCTTCATGGATTGAAATTCAGTGTCATTTAAGGAATGGGAGACTTTTCCAAAAATTAATTTACAACACTAAAAAGATTACCTGAATTTCAAATAGTTTTTACAAAATCAACAAAGATTTGGTGCAAATGCAGGATATGAGTCTTAAGAGTTAGAACTTTTTGAATTTGTTCCATTTATACATTTTTGCATTTTTGTCTTTTTTTTTACAAACATTTTTATTTTGTTTTCATTATAAACATACACAAATGTACATATAACAAATACAATAAAACAATAACAAAACTATTTACAATATTTACATTCATCCATGATAAACAATCATTTTATCCATGAGAAGTTATCAGTATTTGTTCAAAAGGTTTTCCAGTTTTTGCCATGCTATTTTTTATGAGTAATGTTATGAGTTCTATAACAAATGGTTTGCAATTCTTTTTTTCAAACAACTTTTGCTAAATTAATAAAATCTTTGAACATAAAATCGTGTTTACTTTTCCAGTTCAAAGTAATAGCTTTTCTGGAAATTACAAGAATTGACCAGAGTAACTGAATCTGAGATTTATGTATTACATTAGGTATAGGAACATTTACTAGGATTAGTGAGTTAGAAATATGACAGTTATCAGACCATAAAGCATTTACAAAATGTTTGAAATCTTTCCAGTATAGAACATTTCTACATTCAATGAAGATGTGAACCCAGTTGGCCTCTAGTAATGCATCACATTTCCAACATTTACTTTCACTGTTTTTGAGTATAATATTTATTTTATGTGGAGCATAGAAACTCCTATTCAGAAATTTCTATGTATACAATCTCCAATATAATGAAGAAGAGGTACCATAAGTAGAATTCAATAACATTTTTTTGGATTCATCAGATATTTCTTCTCCATTAATCTTTACATAGTAATTCCAAAAATCTGAGTCAAATGTTAGTGTGTCTTCTCTTAGTATCTTATAAATACATGAGATACTTAATTTTTGATTATCTGCTGAATCAAATTAGGTATAGATTCAGTCTCTAGGTTGATTGATACTCTAATTTTGTTTTCTACAAACTGCCATAATGAGTGTATAAACAACCAACTGTCTTGACTATTATCAAAACTACATAAAAGAGAGTTTAGTGGTTTAATATTCTTATTTTCAATAAACTGATGCCAGAATATCAAGTTATTTTCCTTTAATTTTTGCATTGCATTAATGTTGAAAGAATCTAGGCAATCAGGGGAATATAAGAAAGAGAAATTGTTTAATGTTGTAATTACAATCAATTATATTTTTCAAGTTATTAAATATTTGATTAATGCCAAGTAATGGAAAATAATCAAACTTCTTATTAAATAAACAAAAGTCACGTAAAAGCCGATGAACTCTACTTATTCCATATTGTTCCTTAAACTGATTTTCTATAGTTCTGACATCAGTTATATAAATCTCATGCATTGTTTTCCTGCCAGATATATGGGTAGGTATGCTCCAGTGCAATGTTACATTAATTATAACTGATTTGGAATAAAGATCTAAGCTAGGGAATGCTATCCCATTACTGTTCCAATCTCTAATGTGCCATTTATATGCAATCCTAGGTTTTAAGGGAAATTTCTTGTCTATTTAATAGTTATCCAATACTACCATGTACTGATATACATAAATCATTGTTTGCAATTGCACCTTCATTATATTTTTATTTTATGATCATTGTGAACCATAAGGAAAATGTTGATTCTTGAGTTTTCTTATAAACGACTTGCTTATTGCTGTTTTTTTGGAAAATCAATATATTTTAAAGTGCATTGCTCATGTTCTGACTCATCCTTGTATTTGCTAATAATTTCATTTCCAGTTATATTACTCATACTAATGTCGCAAGTGATTTTGCAAAAAATAAAAATAAATAAATAAATAAATAAAGATTGTAGTCTATTTTTTTTTCATTTCACCCGCTTAGTTTTTCTATATAGCCACACACATAAATTGATGTCATGGTTTTATTAGTTGATGATTTGCATACAACTGCAATGCATTATGGATAACATAAAAGTATTTACTTCTTTAGAAGAGCAGCTTTTTACTTACATTGTGGTATTATTATTCATCATTATCATTATCACCATCTGCTATTTTTAAAGGTAAGGTGATCTACCTACAATACCTAGTTGTTAACTTGTCTTTCTGTAAAGTGAAAAACTCCTACTGATGCATTTAATAAGGAAATGTAATCTTTATATCAATTTAGGAAGTGAGACATTAGTTCACTCTTTTATGATGTCATGGAAGGAATTTTTAATTCCAAGAAAATTTCCAGGGAACCTTCTTATTGACAAAATAAAATTAAAACAAACAAACAAAAAAAAACACTTTTTGCATTACAGATTGCTTAATTTGGTGTTAACTATGGTAAGTAAAATTATACCAACTAAAAGGGATGCAGTTTACATTTGCCACAGAATGTGACCAATACACTTTAAGTTATAAATTAATAAATAACTTCAGATAACTGCTCTTAGTTATGATCTTCAGTTTGAGTACTACAGATTAAAATCACCTTGCAGCTTAAAACTTCATCTTTACCTTATTGTTGTCTCTCATTTCCCTCATGCTGCTTGGATCTGTATTTGATAAATGGGTATTCAGACCACACACATAACATGTTCTCAGTATTATACCTTCTGTCTCATCTATTTAGTATTCACCTTTCTCCTTCTGCATTGAATACCACAGTGTCACTTGAAATAAGTCAGTCTACGTATCTGTTTGGTCTTTTATTTATAACACTCTCTTTATAAATTATTATCTTAGACCAGCCCTCATGAAC
This sequence comes from Protopterus annectens, assembly GCF_019279795.1. NCBI lineage: Eukaryota > Metazoa > Chordata > Ceratodontiformes > Protopteridae > Protopterus > Protopterus annectens. The sequence continues at coordinate 1,044,377,556 of NC_056741.1, forward strand.
TACATCAACTTACTACACTGTCTTCTCCTCTTCTTTCCTATCCTTTTTAACCCTTTTGTCTTTTTGGAATGCCCTGTCCATCTTTATGCAGGAAATCGTCACTGAAAGTGGTCCTACATCACACAAATAAGTAATAACCAAAAATAAAATTGTATTATGGAAGAAACAAACTCAGAGATATAGAAATTAACTTTTATAATCCCTAAACTATGATTTCCCACATTGAGCACAATGACAGGATAAACATGCACACTAACAGAGTTTGGTTCATGAGTTCATGTACTTGGGGTATAATATAAATTAACTTTGTATTAACTGCTGATATAGAAAACATCCAAAATTGAATGCAAAACAAAAGGCTAAGTGCTTTAATCCAACAAATATTGTCTTAGACTCATCAGAACAAATTTCATTAAACCCCACCCTCCCTGTTTAAATAGTGCAATAATTAACCTGTGTTTAACTTATTAAAGGTGCAACCAAATTTTGTGATTATTAAAAAATACAAAAAATACAGTATATAAGCACAACAATCAAGTTACTAATTATATAATATAATATATATTATATAGGTACAAAAATACAAAATACAGTCATACATCACTAACAAATCAATAAATATTTTATGTAACCACCTTAAATCACTACTTATTGTACAATCTGAAAGTAGTCGCTTGTATCACTAGCGCTCAAAGTGGGATAGTCTGTAATGACATATTCATGCTCACAAAGCTTTTAGATTTTACATCCACTCCAGCCAGCTAAAATTCTACCTTGTAATAAAGCTTAGTAACTTATTTATGCTTTTAACTTTGTTAGTTTGCTAAAGTGCACTGTAGCAAGTTTATGACTGCAGTATGCATATAACTATATCTATATTTTGCTCTATTTCTCTCTCTGTGTGTTAACTATTAGGCCCTCATTGATAGAACAGTCCCTTCACTCTAAGGGAGTAAGAGTCAATTGACAGAGGTTATCATGCAGGCATCCATCAGGATAATGTGATATCCAAGCACCCAATATCCACTCTGTAGCCTAAATGAGAGTAAGTCTGCACAGTGTTGGGCATAGTGCTTGTTATATTGCCCCCTTGCTCAACCTTAGCTACAGTAAGTGCAGACTTCACAGGGCTAGTGCTGTTTTGCTATAAGACCCAGACCATTAGGTGTCAGTACTGCAGTGGACTGAGCTGCTGCTTCCCTGCAGCACAGGTGAACTGACCTTCACACCAGCTGCTCACACCCTGTTAGGGTAACTCCTTTAATGTGTGTTAGCTGATTCAGGGTAATCTGGGCCACAATTTGGGCTTTATCTGAATGTGTTATTCAATCAGTGATACATATCTGCAATAATAAAAGTTATGAGCAGTTTAACTTTAGCAATTAACTTTTAGCCATACTCAGTACAGCATTGTTTGTTCCTTAAAAATATCCAGTATGAGGAAATACAAGTGTTTCTTAGTCAAGCACAGAGAACAAAAGAAAGCTGTAGTTTGACTCATGTCTACAATGTTGTGAGTACAGTATAAGTACCCTATTCCTTTATGCTAAACCTTCTGCATCTTCAGGAGATTGCCTGTTCCACACCTGGAATAAGGAAAGCCTTTAGTCTGTTTCCCTTCTTCTAAGTTTAAATGATACTTGATGACTCATAATCCATTGAAATCAAGTTATTACAACAGGGACACTGGTTGATCAAACTTCACTTTGGAAATATCAGAAAACTAAAGATTGTTCTCTTCATCACTTCCACCTGCCAGTGTGCAGGACTGCCACCCCACTGTCATTATATGCACTTATCATAAGCAGCTCTAGTGCCATCTCCTTCTTAATGCAAGATGCATCTCATTTTTTTCACTTTCATTGCACATATTTCTCCTGATAGATGATTTAGTTCAATGACATTTAAAATATTTTCATGACAAAACTGCATAGCATTGTCCACTGCATCACAAGGTGACTGAAAGTATTATGTCAAAGATGATCAGAATGAAAACCTCAAGAAGATGGGAGCAAGTCTTCAAAACCTCTGTGTAAGTGTTCTGTTCCCCATACCACAATAACCTTATAATAATTCTTAAATTGTAGTACCTTGGATTTATGTTATATAAATTTAAAGAGCAAATTTCCCATTCTGAACAACTCCTCCCCTTTCTACTATGCTTCCTATTGTTGGTAACAAACAATTTTATGCTGCACATTTTGACCGACCATGAGTTGGAAAATCTGTCTTTTGTGGTTTTAATTGTTCTTGTTATGATGATAATGCCATACTTTACGTGACTTCCAAAGATGTCTGTGTTGAATTTTTTCTTCAGAACTACTGAGATTATGGTTCTGCATTTACTCTGACAAGTAGTCCTTCATAACTTTAACAGTGATTTAAATTTTGCCTTGCAACCTAAAAATAGCCATTTCTTTAAAAGGCCTTATAAATGAAAACCCCTTATCAGTTAATGGACATAAGCAGACCTTAACTTTTATAATCCATAGCACAGAGTTCATGTACTTGGGCTATAATATACATTGACTTTGTATTAACAGCTGATAAATTTATGATCCTGCATGTATTTTGAAGAAGATACCTTAGCAAGTCTAGCATTGTTAACATTGCACCCTACAATTACAAATCACTCATATTGTCATACAATGTGCTAAATGTACCTTCTGTCAGTTTCCAGATTCAGGAAAGATTAATTATTTTTCACATTTTTCAGATGATGATGGTGTAGACTGATTGGATCTTAACATCATTTGAAGAATACCTCTCTTTGCAGTTTAAATTTAAACACATGGGAACATAATGAAATCAGAAGTGGCAGAAACAGAATGCACCTTTTTGTAGTGGCAATTCATATAATCTACTACCAAAACTTTGTGAATATTTTCATCAAATTGCACACATAATGAAAGTATACATTTCATGAAGAGTACAGCTGAGGTGAATGCACAGTAAATGTTGCTATTTCCTGCCACAGTAAAAACTTTATGCTGCTTTTGATCAAAGCATCCTTATAACAGTTGAGGTGTTTACCTTATGGACACAATGTAAAGGGTTTGATTCACACCTTTGGAAGGGAAATTGGCTAGGCTTACAATGCTCCATAAGGCAGCTAGCCTAATACATACAAAACTGTTTAAAAATTTCAAAAACTATTATATGACATTATTGGACACCTACGTCTCTGATGGACAGAAGCAGCCATTAAATTGTGCCCTAACTAACTTACACCTCTTAAAATCACCTAAGGCACAGTAACTTGTGGGATACATTTGGGATCCATGACTAGGCTTATAAAGGACCCAGTGGTAGTTAGCCTAATACAGTAAACTCTTAGTTAACAAGAACTCAAGCAACCAGCACTCTCAAGCAACCAGAAAAAAAAATCGGAGAAATACAGTACAGTTTTCAAGTCTTGCACTTTCTGTCCCCCCATGCAGAAGCATACCTTATGTTGTCAGAGTTTTAGAGTTTTAAAAAGGAAGATAGGAATAAATTCCCTCTCTCCCCAACCTAAGAACAAGTCAAACCAAACAAACAGTATAAGGTACAGTATTAGTCAGGCCTATGTTTAATAGTAACTCTCAAGCAAACAGAAACTACAGTTATCCAGCATCTACCAATCCCCATGGGTGCCGGTTAACTGAGAGTTTACTGTATAAATCTATGAACTTATGACCTGCAAACTACAGCACAACTGTTTGGCTGAACCATGTGATAAATTCAAGAACTGTTCGATGGTAGAAGAATATGTACTGCTCGTTCCACAGGACAATAGTTATCACCAGTTTATTAAAAATCACAATTCGGCCGTAAATAACAATTCCAGTTGAGCGCTTTCGGCTGTACCCCAGCCTTTATCAGAACAACTGACATATTTAAAAAATGGTATATATACACAGCTACTCACAATCAATCAATTAATAATTAATCAAGTGAAAAACCGCCAAAAAATTTAAAGATACATAATACAAAAAGCTATGTTACACTAAACACTGTTCACAATATAAACAAAAAATTCTACATGTAAGTTGAATATGTTAAAAAGTGTTAAAAATGTTAAAAATGTTAGAAATGGCAAACAACTCAAAAAACTCATGTCTTTTTATATATTAAATTTACAGAGTGTGCCAATTATACTGCTTATTCTAATGCTAGAAAAGGTTTTATACTAATAAAATCATTGAGACCGGGCGGTCTCGTGGAATCTGTTATAATTTGCCATTTGCTTTCACATGATGCCAATTTCATTTTCCAGTCCCCTCCAAAGGGTGGATTATCTACCTGTTCAATAATGGAAAAAAGGAAGCTGTGATCATCTCCTTTTTCTAAAATATGCCTATATAGTGCGTTTTTGGTGTCATGCTTCCCTATTTTGTACAAATGTTCGTAAATGCGCCTGTTAAATTGTCTTGGTGACATTTGGTGACATCTGTCGTACCATCATTAGATGTAAAAGGGGAAACTGTAAAACCAAACAGGTTGTATATTTGGCTATCTGCACCAAATGTAACGCACATTATATAGGTAAAACGGAGAGACAATTTAACAGGCGCATTTACGAACATTTGTACAAAATAGGGAAGCATGACACCAAAAACGCACTATATAGGCATATTTTAGAAAAAGGAGATGATCACAGCTTCCTTTTTTCCATTATTGAACAGGTAGATAATACACCCTTTGGAGGGGACTGGAAAATGAAATTGGCATCATGTGAAAGCAAATGGCAAATTATAACAGATTCCACGAGACCGCCCGGTCTCAATGATTTTATTAGTATAAAACCTTTTCTAGCATTAGAATAAGCAGTATAATTGGCACACTCTGTAAATTTAATATATAAAAAGACATGAGTTTTTTGAGTTGTTTGCCATTTCTAACATTTTTAACATTTTTAACATTTTTAACACTTTTTAACATATTCAACTTACATGTAGAATTTTTTGTTTATATTGTGAACAGTGTTTAGTGTAACATAGCTTTTTGTATTATGTATCTTTAAATTTTTTGGCGGTTTTTCACTTGATTAATTATTAATTGATTGATTGTGAGTAGCTGTGTATATATACCATTTTTTAAATATGTCAGTTGTTCTGATGAAGGCTGGGGTACAGCCGAAAGCGCTCAACTGGAATTGTTATTTACGGCCGAATTGTGATTTTTAATAAACTGGTGATAACTATTGTCCTGTGGAACGAGCAGTACATATTCTTCTACCATCGAACAGTTCTTGTGTTGTTTTCTTACATCTTTGATGTGATAAATTCAGTAACTTTCATTTGCCATGTGCTCAGAAAGCCTGATATCTTATAATGTGTGATGTTATTTTAAGATTTTTTTGTTGCACAATCATCCTTGCACCATCTTTTTTATCATATCATGGCATAAGCTAATGATGTAGGTCAAAACAAGAACATTTTAATGAATTACCAGAATAACATTGAAATTGTTGAGCTATGAGGCAACATGAAATAGGTCACATGCAATTTCCTAATTATGGAATAGGCTAAAAAGGATTACTACTGCAGACCATCTAAATAGTTGCTATTACCTGGCACTGAGAAAAACATCTTTTAGTCAAGGTTTTGTCCTATATCCTGAGTATATGACGCAGGTTATGATTTTTGCATTGCTACTGATTTTGCTGCATAGATGTATTGATAAGATAGAAGCAACATGTACTGAATTTTAACTGTGCTTCCCATTTTATATAAAATATATCTCAGAAAACACATTCAAGTAATTTGCAGTGAGGTTGCCTCCACAGTTTGCACTTCTGTCATTTAGTTGCTGTTCTATGAGAAGATTGGTTTTCTGCTTCACTTTTGATGAATGCCAGATGACAAGCCCTGCAGCACTGGGAAATATATCTTTTTGAGTCTTAGCTTCAAACATGTCTTTGAATCTTGGATTATTCCCTATAGTCTTTCCATTTCTGTGCTGTAGTTTACAAATGCACCCTCAGATTATTTATGTGGCCTGCATTTTAGCAGCTCCTATATTTGTGAAATGTACACTGAGTACTCCTTTAACACTTCTCATAATGCTTAAAGGATGCAGTAATGATGCCAGAATATTGAAGTTTTACTTCCATTCTCAGCAAATGAACTGGATGGCATGGTTGCATATTACAGGTATTTTAGTTTATTAATGGTGGAGGGACACAGTGGTGGTGCTGCGGTAGCGTTGTCGCCTCACAGTGAGATGTTGTCCTGTTCGTTTTTCAGCTAGAGCGTCTTCTGTGTGGAGACATGCGTGAATGGGTGTACCTTCGTTGAAGGTTGTGCGTCAGGGCTGGCAACTCGGCATGTAAAAATCTACTGCCAATCATTAGCGGACCGGAGTTCCGCTGTGGCGACCCCTAACTGGGAAAAGCCGAAAGACACAAACAAATGGTGGAGAGACACTTGATGAATCAGTGTAACAGCCTCTACACCAGTTATTACTGGTTACAGCTTTATGAAATATTCTACACTTTCTTCTGACATTACCATCAAACTGAGTAGCTTATTTAGAATTTAAGGGAGGGTAGAAATTACTGAAGTTGTAAAAAAAAAGAAACAACATATCTATCTATATTTATATTTACATCTTTATATCTATATCTATATCTTAGGTCTGCTAAATTTCATCGAAACACCCAATATATCGACGTGCACAATGTTGTCCAGAAAAGGTCATTTTTGCAAATATTGACACTGTACTACTATTCACATGCCAAGCAATAATCAAAATGTTTGCAAAACACAGGTTTAAAAAATAACATAAAGCATTGTTTTTTGCAGGGGCAAGCCCCCCTCCCCACATCCCATGCTAATGATATATGTAAACTCTGAGTCTGCAAATATGGAAGGCATATTTCCCAACCCCAAGAACTGTGTGATCTGACTTACCTGTCAAGCACCTCTGTAGCTGATTCAATTTTATCAGCTAAACAGTTCTTGACCAAAGGGGGATTTGACAATATTCTCTTCCCCAGTATATAACACACACACACACACACACACACACACACACACACACACACACACACACACACACACACGCACACATACGCAGACACATGCACACACACATAAATAGTCCTCGCTGTTCCCACATTATGATTACAAATGTAACCAACAAACTTAGGTGACTGTATGCACAGAAGAAATTGTTACGCTAGTAATCATAAATATGAGTTACTTACTGCTAGGTGCATTCTGACACAGTTTGAAACATATTACTTTGATGCCATATGTAAGCAACCACTCCCAAGTGGGTGGACAATATTGTAGAAGTAATGGACCAGCCAGGGGTGTTGTGACGTCAGATGCCAGAAGAAGAGGGCTTCCCCTCCCATAGAGGGATCATTATTTCTCACACAATCCGCATCCTGGAAGGCATTATTGTGCTTAGGTAATGAGCTATCTGTTAAATTATTTCATTTTTTATTAGTATATACTTTTAATATTTTAGACATAAAACAGTTCATCTGCCTAATGCTTCAAAGTTGTTGCAGCATATATAATTGTTGTTGGAGGAAGTATTTCTCATTCAAAATACAAACTATGTTAGTATTTAATGTCCACACACAAAGACACACACACAGAAGCACAGACACAAAAATTGCCCCAAGTTTAAGTCTTTCTGAACAATTAAACTGTCCAGAATTCTTGAACTAAGAAGTTGAGAGGTATGCTCTCTTTCCCTCTCTCTCTCTCTCTCTGTAACTTTCTCTGTCTATGTACACACACACACACACACACACACACACACACACACACACACACACACACACACACACACACACACACACACACACACACACACGTGCACACACAAATTACTTTTTCTTTATTTTTTGCACCTCACTAATTATGGCATTTTAAAGTCATGCTTATCAAGGAGAAAATAGAATGGCAACTCCTTGTAACTGTTGTTGCTTTGCTAGTTGACATTTTTATTATGTTATTGTTTTGTTTTATTTACTTTTTTAATTGTATGCTTACTACAACACATAACTGAAATTAGTGAGCATAAACAAAATGGTGGCCTTTTGCTTATCTTTCTTCTGTCCTTCATGACAGCTTAATATGCTACCATATAGTGCTAGACTTATTTTTACTGGATGATATAGGTCTATTAATACCCTGTTGGAGAAGATTTATTCTCCATAAGGGCACCCTTGTTAGGAATTTAACACCTAGTATGACTAAAATATATTTTCAGTAAATGAAGCTCTAAGTAAATGTTTGCATTTGGCATGAACTTACACCATATATTTCTGGTGGACTTCCATTATATATTTAGGCTGCATGACTATACTGTACGTATTGAAAACTAGAAGTTGGTATTATAATTATATGCTATATGCGATGGCGATTTATTTTCTTTTTCTGCATTGACTTGTTTAGATACACTTTATCCCAACGTATTTCCTAAATTTACCTGAATACATTTAAATGTGATTTGGTAGCTATTTATTGAAGTATTTTGTATATCTTCTGCCTGCATTTCCACCATCCTTTTTACTGTCATGTTAGTCTCATGTATAATTGGTGTATGGCATGCTATTTTTACCACTTTCATGTTAGTACCTTGATTAGAAGCCATATGATAAAGTTATATTGTATGGCAATATATAATTTGTAGTGGTGACACATGCAATCTGCCACTAATGGTTGTCGTACAGTATTACTGAGTACTCATACTGTGCATAGTGAGCTGCAGTACTAGTACTTAGGAATGCTGGCACAGAATACAGTGTTTTCATTAAAAATTGTGTAGACTTCAAAACTTGAAACAACTCCTTCTGTGCTGATACATATATATGTATATGTTTCCCTTTAAATGGTCGAATTACCAGAATGTCGACTCCTATAGCAATGAGACGAAAACAGCGATGATTTATAACAGCAAACTCCTGGAATGGTGAATTTTGCCTCCAGAAGACTAATCACTTGGTCACCACTGATGAACATTGCCCTTGTCTCCACTGTAGTGAAATCTCAGAGTTGGTATATTTAGGTAGGGGGGTGTGGGGTGTGATTTTATTTATGCATTAGTTATGTATTATTTTGTTTTTTCCACTACAGTGGGTTTAATTTGCGTATTATGTTGTTTTCTGGGAAACTAACCACTTGGCCCTTCACCCCCATAACCCCCTACCTAAATACATCAACTCTGAGATTGCACTACAGTGGTGACAAGGGCAAAGTTCATCAACCAAATGCAATCCCTGAGAATTTGTACTGGTGAAGAATTCACACCAGCTCTGAATACTATATGTGAAAAAATTTGATCATCAATAAAACAATTATAGTCATGATATTATTAATTGTGCTTCTTAGCCTGTTTACCCAGAATTCCATGCATATCTAACGGTCAGCATTTAAAACTGAAATGGGATAGTAACAATTTGAGAATAAAGGAGAGCCTTATGTGGTTTAGGATCAAGAAGATAACTGAATTATAATATGGCTGGCGTAATAACTACATACAGCCAAAGTATGAGAATGTGTTACTTTCAACAGTTTGACCTTACCTTTTCATCTATCCAGTCAATAAATGAGTAAGTAAGTAAATAAACAAATAAATATAAATAAGATGTGTACCTAAAGCAGATAAAACTCAGTATTAATCCTGCTAGGGCACACCATGGCAGGGAATAGTGACACCAAGAACTTTACTTACCAGAGTTTCCTTCTCCTCCTTTCCATAGTATGAACACAGTTGTGTCCCGCTTACATTAAACTACCATCTCACATGCGCCTTATCTGTAATGGATATACATTCATTTACACAAATATCTGCAACAGCAGGCAGAAATGAAGAAACAGACCAGACTTCAAATCAGACATGCATTCTGTGATACAAAGAACACTTCCTGCAGTTCAGGGAAATGAACCTGTCATGCTTGCTATTAAATTTTCAAGCTTGCATGCATGAATGCAACATTGGTAATGTAGTTCACAGTTATAAATTATAACCCTGTATAGTCTGATGGGGGGTGTTAACATGCATTTTATAAAGCAAGTGTGGATAATATTGTAGAGTATAACCTCTTTAGTATATTACTACATGTGGTCATGTCTAAATCTAGGAACCCTATCCCAAATCATGCACGTATGCACCCAGGCTCTCCTCTATCCATCATGTGTCACATGCAGAGTAAGGAAGGAATGGGTAAGTATTGTAAGTACTGAATAGTACAAATAAGCTTTCATGTCACACAAAACGATGAGGCCCAGCTCAAAATGAAAGGGCAAACCTTAAGCCTTTACCTTCCTTCCAATATAAAACAATCACAGCAGTGTGATATCCAAATATTAGTTATCCAAATTCCTTGGACAACACATTACCTGTAACTATTGTCTCTTACCTGCCAAACTGAACTATCACGACCATGTAATAGCTGGTTGCAGAAAGGAGTCCACTTCCTCCTTACAAAGTGCTCAAAGTACTTATAACAGCTGCTTACTAGTATTTAGTGCTTCTATGAGTTCTACTAGAAATATAGTTTACTCTTTACAGAATACTTCAAGTTTGAGAGTGCACAAAAGGGTGTTCCTGATATTACACTATCTGGGCATCTTAATTGCCCTCAAAAAGTCTTGCCTTTTCCTAACCAGGTTTTTGAAGAAATCATTGACAAAACACATTAACTTCTCTTCTTAGTGTATAGAGCCTTTGGCTAGGCTGCCTTTATGATGCAGTGTTTATTTTGGATATAGTAACATTTAACTGGCACAACTCAGGGGATATTCACTGTGGCAGCTGTCTTAGGAATAAGGGAAAGATGTGCTTACTATAGGTAATATTAAATGGATGCTGTCTGCCACATAACATCAGGGAACATCTGCTTCAGTACGCTCAATTTCTTTCTGCTGCTACTTTCTTTGAGAGCTCGATATTGAGAGATTATATCTATGTGATCAGTTTTGATTATATTCTGTTTTGGACTGCAAATAGCTGTCTTGTCACAGCAAAAAATTAATCTTTTGGTTTGTCTCATGCAGCCAGCCATTTATATCAGTAATAGATACCTCAAGCACTGTGCTCTTGGAAATAGCTTCAGAGATGTGACCTGCAAGTCCAAATACTTTTGTCCATTTATGCACCACAAGAAAGTTATGAACAGCTTTATCTTTGCTAGAACCCATAATAAAGTGCAAACTTCTGTAGTTACTGGGTTTGAGTGATGACTTCACTTTCAAGCAAGATTCATATTTTCTTTCAGTGAATAACTCAAACATCTTCAACTGCAGCTATGACATAATTCAGCTAAGGAACATCTGAGGACAAAAACGGTTGGAAAAACTAACTACTGCACCTCTGCTGAGCATGCTTACTTAGCTTGGAAACATTAATTATTGCGCCCATTTTGAGCATGCTTACTTAGCTTGGAAACATTGACTATTGCACCTATTCTGAGCATGCTTACTTAGCTTGGAAACATTGACTATTGCGCCTATTCTGAGCATGCTTACTTAGCTTGGAAACATTGACTATTGTGCCTATTCTGAGCATGCTTTCTTAGCTTGGAAACATTGACTATTGCTTCTATTCTGAGCATGCTAACTTAGTTTGGAAACATTGACTATTGCTCCTATTCTCAGCATGCTTACTTAGCCTGGAAACAATGATTATTGTGCCTATTCTTCGCATGCTTACTTAGCTTGGAAACATTGACTATTGCGCCTATTCAGAGCATGCTTACTTAGCTTGGAAACATTGACTATTGTGCCTATTCTGAGCATGCTTTCTTAGCTTGGAAACATTGACTATTGCGGCTATTCTGAGCATGCTTACTTAGCTTGGAAACATTGACTATTGCGCCTATTCTGAGCATGCTTACTTAGCTTGGAAACATTGACTATTGTGCCTATTCTGAGCATGCTTTCTTAGCTTGGAAACATTGACTATTGCGGCTATTCTGAGCATGCTTACTTAGCTTGGAAACATTGACTATTGCGCCTATTCTGAACATGCTTACTTAGCTTGGAAACACTGACTATTGCTCCTATTCTGAGCATGCTTACTTAGCTTGGGAACATTGACTATTGTGCCTTTTCTGAGCATGCTTACTTAGCTTGGAAACAATGACTATTGTGCCTATTCTGAGCATGCTTACTTAGCTTGGAAACATTGATTATTGTGCCTATTCTGAGCATGCTTAGCTTGGAAACACTGACTATTGCACCTATTCTGAGCATGCTTACTTAGCTTGGATACATTGACTATTGCTCCTATTCTGAGCATGCTTATTTAGCTTGGAAACATTGACTATTGCGCCTATTCTGAGCATGCTTACTTAGCTTGGAAACATTGGCTATTGTGCCTATTCTGAGCATGCTTACTTAGCTTGGAAACATTGACTATTGTGCCTATTCTGAGCAAACTTACTTAGTTTAGAAACATTGACTGCTATGCCTATTCTGAGCATGCTTACTTAGCTTGGAAACATTGACTATTGTGCCTATTCTGAGCATGCTTACTTAGCTTGGAAACATTGACTATTGTGCCTATTCTGAGCATGCTTACTTAGCTTGGAAACACTGACTATTGTGCCTATTCTGAGCATGCTTACTTAGCTTGAAAACATTGACTATTGTGCCTATTCTGAGCATGCTTACTTAGCTTGGAAATATTGACTATTGCGCCTATTCTGAGCATGCTTACTTATTCTCTTGTGCCACAACATACAAGACTCTGGTGTCCAACAAAAGCGTATGTGCTCAAAATACACTTACTACCATTTGTGCATGACTCATATTAGCTGCTATTAGTCAGGTACATATTCAATAGTCCCATAAGTTGCCTTTCATTTGTATAAATAACATCATGCTCTACAAGGAAGGAAGAATGTCTAAAACAGTCCTCAGTGCAAGCAGACTGACAATACAATGGGATAAAGCAGATGTGAATATATGTTGACAAGGACCAATTAACAGATATGCTACTAACTCTTTAACCTGGTGAATTATCACAAGGATGTTGCCCTGCTCCCACATTCATCAGGCCAGGAATAAAGCAGCAGCACAAATCCAGCACTGGTCACCCAGACGTAGTTCACAGGCTCTTTAGATGTCAATTGAGTCAGTAGACTTGTTGTAGTCTTCTCTTGTTAAATAGACTGGGTAGCATTTTCAGCATCTCAGCACAACAGAGGACAGAGATGTGTGTCTAAAATTTAAACCGAAGATGTTATCACTGAAATTTCCACCAATCCAACAATGGGTGTTATACACTTGCCAACAAGCTACAGACAGACAGGAATCAATATAGTAGAACTAATCCCAAGTTGGCTGCTGAGGAGCAAGTCTCAGTCTATTCAGTGATCACCAGGTCCTAGAAAAGATAATAAATAATGTACCTCTGCTCCTTCTCTCACCTAGAACAAAGCAACAGCTTTAATCTCAAGCTTGTCCCTGAGAAACAGCTCACAGGCTGACCTGTGAACTTTAGTCTATTTACAGATGTTGCTGATAATAAAACTAAGCTGGAAAGGGGAATTGTGTAGCTAGTGGATGGGACAATGTCAAAGGGAAGGTAAGTCATGTTTTAGCACTCTGTGGGGAGGACCTTTGCAGTACAATCTTGTAGTGATGACTAGTAAGAGCAAATGAGGGGCTTCCATAGCCAAATATCCATACATAAGGAGCAGGTAGCTCTCTTCGGTCATTGAGTTTAAAAATACAACAGAGATAGAGAGTGCAATCCAAAACAGTCATAGAACAGTTTATCTATCAGCACTTACGATTAAACTGTGCCCTGTCGTGCTTACCTTAAATAAAAATGCTTCTTCTCAGCTACCCACACTTCAGATAACGTTACTTCTCTTTTCAGTTAAAGGCTCCAGCAGAAATGTTTGCTAATTAGTCCTAACCAGGAATAGAATGTTAAAACTCCAAGGGGGGGGGGGGATACAAGTAAAACTGAATATTTAAAGAAAAAAGTCATGAAATTGTAATAAAACAAGAACAAAATATAAGAAGCAATGTAAATATGCAAACTGCAAACGAAAATATCCAAAATAGTTACACAGCACACAGAACAGCTTTAGCTAGCAGGTCTAATAGATTTATTCTTTGTAGTGCTCTGATGATATTTCTCAGCTCCTCTCAAATTTCAAATAGAATTAATCTTTTTATAGTCAAAGAATGCAACACAAATGTTTGCTAATTTGCTAACTGTCCCTAACTACTTTATTTTAATCTCCACAAAAGAAAAAAAAATAAATAAAAAATAAAAATAAAATAAACTAAAACAATGACTACAAGAAATTCTTCAAGTATGCAGACTATAAACCAAGAAATCTACAACAGTCATAGACCAGTTGGCATTGCACTAACTGTAAATTTTTCTCTCTTGAAGATAATTTTGCTTCAGCTATAAATCCTTGAAGCTCCACATGATGTGAGTTTCTGTATGTGATAGTCTGTGTATATGAAATGGTGCTAATCTCTAAATCACATGAAGCATGAACGTTAACATGCCATCTATGCCTGTTGATTTGGTATGCTATAAAACTTGCAGAAGGCACTTCTTATCCTCTTTACCCAGTCCTGCACATAAGTCAGCATTTTTATCTCATAATCACTCTATGCCATGATAGTACATCATTGCCTTATTACATTTCACAGTCCTATTCAGTCATGCAGCATAATAACCTCCCACAGCAGCATGACAGAAAAAAGCAGTAGATAAATAGTGTGTTAGGTTTAGGTGAGGGATTTTAGTATTCCGCTGGTATGGTTACATGTCATGCAGGGGCAGCTTATTTATTTGTAGCTTTATCTATACATATGTGTCAGTGTAACTACATCTGTTTTCTACATACATCACTATGTATAGGTGGCCATGTGAGTCACTTCTGGCCTGATGCTTATGGCACCTTACTGCTGACTCGTTAATGCATGCTCGTGATGGGGGCTGAAAGTATTCTCATCATTTGCGCTGAGCTGCCATTTTGTATGCCATTAAAGTTGCTGCTTTACTTCAAATGGCGGTGTATTCTGACATTATTTTCATCTCTTATGATGATGACTGTGTAATTGAAGATGTGCATCATGATGTCGTGTGATCCAGGATCTTTTTTCAGAGTCACATATTGCAAATGTTATTTCGGACCAGAGAATTTGAGTTTATTTATTTATTTCTCTTATTTATTACATGTGTTTACCGGGAAAGTCCACTGGGCCTAAAAGATCCCATTTTCAGTGGAGGTTTGGGGAGAAAAGCTCTGACAAGAGCATAGATACAGAAAATATTAAACATTAATTGGTACAAAAGTAGATACAGTGTTACACATAGTGATTACAGTGATATATACAGAATATATAAATAAAAGCCGGAGTTTTGTTGGTTGCCAGATGAATTCATTCAGAGAGGTATAGATAGAGATATATTAATCAACATTATTGTACCAGTATCAACAAGGGATGAGAAATAATAATTATGGAGAAAATAACATCAGTCAGCAGTAGCAAAAAGCATAGGAGCTAAGTTATCATATAAGGAGAAGGAAGAGGTTAGGTTACAGAGCAGGTACATAGCCAGGAGGAGCTGAGATGAATTTTCAGTATTTGTTTGAAGGTGGTGCAGCTGCCTGTGTTTCTTATTGAAGGTGGAAGCGAGTTCCATAGTTTGGCAATGGTGAAGGAGTACAGGAGTTGACCAGAAGGTAAGGTGGGCTTTTCTACTTTTATAAGTAGTTGATCTTTGTTGCCTGCTGAGTTGGTATTGGACAAGCAATGTCAAGAGAGCAGGACAACCTATGGGGCTGTAGATTATTTTGTGCGCTATAGCTATTTGGGTGAATGAGAAATGGTAGGGGAGTTCCAGCCAGCCTAATTGTTTCAGTGAATTACAGTGGTGGGTTGAGAATTTGGCCTTGGTAGCAAATTTGGCTATTCTATTGTAACACATATCAAGTTTTGATTTTGCAGAATTTTGGATATTAGTGAGGAGAGGGGTGCCATAAAGGAGAGAGGGTAATAAAAAGGTAGTTGCAAGGGTTTGTCTAGTAGAGAGGCTAAGAAAGCATTGGTGCCTGTAGAGCATACCAAGCTTTTGGTGTGTTTTTGATGTTATTATTTATGTGTAGGTCAAAGTTAAGGTTTTCATTTATAATAATGCCTAGTAGTTTAGTGTGTGGGACAATTTCTATAGTGGCATTGTCTTATGATTGTATGGTAAAGAGTTTTTTATCTAGGGGAGTGGTTTTCTTAGTGATAAAAAGTACTAATTTAGTTTTTTTTGGATTTAGGGCAAGATGATTGCTAAGCATCCAAGATTCAGTAGAGGTGAGGGGTCTATATTATTCTAGCGAAACTGCATACGTGCAACTACATAAAACTCGACACATAACGCATGAAAGCTAGAAATCATGAACGGCCACGAAATCAAATTTTTCCTAGGGAAAAAATTCACGTGGCCGTTCACAAAAAACCCCCCTAAAATACAATCATAAACAGGTGGGGGGCTTTGCCCCACACACCCCCAACGTGGGGGGCTGTGCCCCCCCACACCCCTTAACTAAATATACCAACTCCGAGATTGCACTATAGTGACAGAAAGGGCAACTCCAGGTAGATGGCCAACTACCTCCTTGCTCTATGACAAATACATTTCGATGTATTTGTGTCCCTCTTTTCGCATTCGCACAGAAGCACTTTCATGCTTCTAACATAGACCTGAGGTGAGGGCATTCTGGGTGATTTGCTGTTTTTCAGAGCTGGAATTAGTAGTGCATATTATAGTAGAGTCATCAGCATACTGGATTACTGAGCACTGTGGGAGAGTGGAATGAAAATTGTTAATAAAGATGCTAAATAAGAGAGAACCAAGTATGGAGCCTTGGGGTACCCTTGTGGAAGTATTGAGGAAGGGAGAGTAAGACTGTTGCCATTTGGTGGATTGCTGCCTATTGGAGAGATTGCTATTGAACCATTGTAGGGTAGGTGGGGAAATGTGGAAGGAGGATAATTTAGATAGGAGGATGGTGTGGGAACTGGTATCAAAAGCTTTGGAGAGGTCTAAGAGAAGAGAAGGGATTATTTTGCCATCATCCCATGCCCAGTTAACGGTATCAAGGAAGAAGTGGAGGGCAGTGGTAGTGCTGTGTCCTAGTCTGAAACCATGCTAAGTGGGTGACAGAATTCGGCTTCCAAGCTATGCTCCAAATGTTTGTGGTGTCTATGTTGGTGCTGCCTTTGTGTAAGGGGAGAATGTAAGAATGTAATCTTTTTTGCAGATGTCTGGGGCTATGGATTCTTTAATCAATCTGTTAATGAGTATGCTGATGGGATAGGCTATAGAGTTTGCAGCTGGCTGAAGGAAGTGTGGGGGTAGATTATCAGGCACCAGAGTACAGGGTTTTAGCTTAAGTAAAACATTTTTATTGTGGCGGTGGGAATGGGGGGAGAATTTTAGGTTGGACTTGAGGGTAGGATTGTTTTCTGGGATGGTATGGTCATCAGCTCTCTTGGTGTTGGTAGCTGTAGTAAAGGTGGTGGTTAGGTTAGCTATGGTGTTAATAAAGTAGGAATTGAAGAGGGTGGCATGTTCGGCAGGGGTTTTGTCTGGGTCAGGGAATGGGTTGCTTTGAGACCCTGGGTGTAATAATTGGTCAATGGAGGACCAGAAATTTTTGAGATTATCGTTATGTTGGCTTTGTATGTGGAGGTAGTGGGCTTTTTTATCTCTAGTTATTAGTCATTTTGCCTAGTTACAAAGTTACTTGCATTGTAGTAGAGTCAAGGGGTCTTTGTTTTTCTTCCATGATTTCCAGATTTTATTCCTTGTGGACATGACTTCTTTGGTGGATTTTGAGAGACAGCTTGCATGGGTATGTTTTATTCATTTTGGCATGTGGGTGCTTGCCTGTTTAGGATGTCTAGGAATGTTGAGTTAAAGAATTCAATAACCTCATTAAGTTGTAGAGATTTGAGGGGTTCCCAATTTACTTTAGTTAAGATTTCATTAAATATGGATGGTTGGAACTTAGACACATTTCTGGTTGATTTGTATTGATGTTGGCCTGGAATTGGGGTAGGTTTGTGTAGGATATATGCTGGATTGTGGTCGCTAATGGTATTAGGTATTATGCCTGCAGTGGTGATATTGTTAGGGTTGGACACTTATATCTAGTTTACTGTGGAGCCCTGATTGTTATTTTTGTGGGGTCTGGCAATGTCTTGAATTAGTTGGGAGAAGTTGTAAAGGTTTATGTTTTTTGAGGGATTCTTTTGGGCAATGTTTAGCCAGTCAATGTTTACATCACTCAGTGTGATGGTTTCATTATCTGTGTTTTGGGATGTTGTTTCCTGGAGGAATATACAGGGTGATTATGCAAATGTTTTTATGATTGTTAAGTTTTAATATAGAGATTTGTACTTTGGCTGGGGAGAAGATGGGTGCTGGTTTTGAGTAGGAAATGAAAGTATATTTGCTAGGGAAGAGTATTGCTACTCCCCCTCCTCTCTTGTGGGGCCGACTGTCTCTTAGGCATGAGTAGCCTGGGAGGGAGAAATTCTGTGTCGTTTACATATGATTTCAACTAGGTTTCAATAAATGCTATAATATCAGGGTTGTTTTGTGAAATCCATGTCTGGAGTTCAGGTATCTTGTTTATAAGGCTTTGGAGAGTTATGGTTGATAGCATGCAAGATTTTCTAGGTTTGCTGAGGCTGGGGGAGGTTGGGCCTGGGTTGGGTTGTATGTCACCACACTGGGATATAATGTTTTGGCAAATTATGTCGGTTGTAGCTGAGTGAATTCTACCAAGGTCAATGTTGGCAGTTTTTAATAAGAAATAATTTAACATTTCAAAGTGTTTGTTTTACCAAGTATCAGCCTTTGAGCCCTAGAGAATGAACTTTACATTGAATATGACTAAAGTTAACCCATCAGAACCATTTGAATTCATATATCAATTACTTGGTCATCATGGAGGCAGAGGTTTATATATATCAGAATTTCATTCAAGTTAGTTAAAATAAACAGAAGAAATCCAGGTAAACATTTTATCCTACATTGAACTTGGAGAGTGTTTCTTTTTCATTTCCAGAGGGCTAGTGTGTTACATATGAGGCAGTAGTTAGTAAGTTCAAGAAATATTTTGTGACAAAAGGAATTATAGATGAAAAGGGCATATTTCTACAGATGTGTTTAAGTTAAAGGTGAAAATGTCAAAGCTTTTGTAAGTCACTTATATGAAATGGTAGAAAATTGTTGGTTTGATAAAATAAAAGATGAATAGATTAAAGACAGAGCTTTAATTGGGTTGTCTGATATGGAAGTTTCCCAAAAGTTACAGCAAGTAGTACTTTTAACATTGGAAGTAGCAATACAAATTCAAAGACAGGCTGAAGTAGTAATGACACAAAATGCTAATATGAATACAGGAAATGATGTGTGTGAGGTAAAAGACAGAGAAAATGACAAATTGTAAAATAAATATGATACAGGCATTTTAATTTTTTGGGTTTCTAATACCATGATGGGAATGGACCCCATTCCTAAGTCAAAGTACAATTAACGTTCATGAAATTAGTATTGTTTCACTCTTTGATGTTAGCCAAAAGTGCTCTTCTCAGCACCTGCAATGTGCCCAGTAATGACTCCTTCTGCAATTCGTACCATGTTACATGAATTGGTAACATATCTAAATACGATTGTAAATTCTTTTTTATAAGACCAGTTTCTCCTACTACTATAGGAGCTCTCTGGGTATCTTTTTTCCACATGGCTGTTATTTCTGCCTGCAGATCGAGGTATTTTATGACTTTGTGTCTCTCTGTATGCAAGACACTGTAGTCACTAGGTGTGATGATTTCAATGATCAATGCTACTTTTCTCTTCTTTCTTGGACCACTATATCCAGTTTTCTAGCATCTATCTTTTGGACTGTTGGTATTGGATGATCCCATGTGATGCAAACTTCATCATTTTCTATGATTCTTTGTTGTCTCATGTTTCCAGTGCTTTTCAGCCACTTTGATACCATAATGTTTGCACAATCTCCAGTGTAACAATCTCACCACATTATTATGCCTTTCAGTATACAGTCCCTCTGTCATTAGAGAGTTGCAACCTGCAATAAGGTGTGTGACTGTTTCCAATTTGGTTCCACAAAACCTACTTATGTCTGTTTCTCCCACATGTTCAATGGACTTAGTAAACCAGCGTGTATGTAGCCCACTATCTTGGGCTGCCAATATTAACCTTTCATTTCTTGATGTAAATTCACCTCTCCTTAACCATTTCTGCATTTGTTCTTGATCAACATGAGGCTCTTCCAGAAGTTTTCTATACTTGCAACTATATTTATGTTTTTTCCACATTTCTTGCCTTCTCATCTGATCCTTCACCTTATAGTCTTTTTTTTTGGTTTTTAGCACATTCAGTTGCTGCCTGATATTTATCCACTTCTGGTTTGATTTCCATTCCTGCTTGATGTCGATATGCTTCTGCTAAATTAAGCAGAGATGTCATCTTAGATTTATTCTCCTCATGTTTCAAAACTTTCGCCACATTTGGATCTTGTGAGGTCAGTAGATATGTGTGGAGTCCCACGATTGCGGATCTATACATGTAATCAATTTCAAGGAGGCCCATCCCTCCTTCAGAACAGGGAATATATAATCTTGCTATACACTGATTTTTATAAATCATTTGGTGAGCATGAAGCATCCTTCTTGTTTTAATATCCAATCTATCCAACAGTTTTTGGGGCCAGTCAATCACTCCAAAACTATAAGTTAGGACAGGAAGAACAAATTGATTTATAGCTTGGATCTTGTTCCTAGGTGTCAATGCTGTTTTCAGGATTAAGTCTTCTAAAGTATTCCTTACTAAGCTATACTCACATTTGTTCATGTTTTATTGTTGATGCTTCATCAATTCCCAAGTATTTATGCATCCCCTCTTTCTCAAGTTCTTCTATATCACATTCTTGTCCCAAACTGATGTTTTCCTGGTGCTGCAATTTTCCTTTTTTAAAGGTTGCTTTTGCACATTTATCAAGACCAAATGACATGCCAATATAATCTGAAAAAGTTTTGACAACCTGCAGCTATACTTTCAGTTCCTCATCTGATGAGCTATACAATTTTAAATCATTGACAAAGAGAAGATGAGAAGTTATTATACTTTGTTGTTTTCTAGAAACCAAATTATAGCCATGACCTAAGCTGCTAAGTAAACAACTTAATGGATTAATGGCAAGGCAAAATAGCAATGGTGACAGGGAGTCACCCTGGAATATCCCCCTTTGGATTTTTATCCCTGGGATAATAATCTGTCCTTTATCATGGCTTAATTGCAAAGTGGTCTGCCACTGTTTCATGGTTACTGTAATGTAATCAATCAATGTAGGCTGTGCCTTATACATTTTTAAGCACTCTTTTATCCATGAGTGTGGGATACTATTAAATGCTTTTTTATAGTCAGTCCATGCCATACTTAGATTCTTCCCTTTCTTACAGTTCTCCACTATAACTTTATTTAACAACAAATGATCATTTGTTCCATATAACTTTTTTATTGCCCTTTTGTTCTACTGCCATAATTGAGTTTTCTTCTAAATGACTATTAACTCTGTCGGCATCAATCCCCATGTATAATTTATATGTCGTCGGAAGACAAGTTATTGGTCTATAATTTTTAGGGTAGCTTGCAGGTTCACTCTTAAGTAAGAGCATTGTTTTTCCTGTTGTTAACCAGTGTGGTGTCTGTTCGGGGTGTGCATATAAATAGTTCTTACTCATGGCTAGATCCTCATATAAAGAAGTTAATACTTTAAGCCAAACATTAGGAACTGCATCTGGGCCTGGGGTTTTCCAATTAGAAGCTTTTCTCAACTTTGTTTCAATCTCTCTGGCTGTTATTTCATCCCATTTCATATCCTGTATCTTTAAACTTCTTATTCTTTCTTTTACTTCTTCTATCCATTTAGCATCTTTGTTATGTTCCACAGGATCTTCATAGATACTTAGGTTCATAGGTTCATAGGTTCATAGGTTTATACTAGGCTATCTGCCCTAAGGCATTTATAAGCCTAGCTCAAATTATTGTGGCTTACGCCACCCCTTATATGAAAAAATACTGTGCCCATTAGTTTGTTGTGCCTCTGTCCAGCAGTGACACAGAGTTGATTCCTGGGGTAAACCTACGATCTCCCATCCACAGGTCTAGATTTCTCTTGAACAGAGTCAGCGAGGTGCTCTGCCTCACATGGACCGGGATTTTATTCCACAGCATAGGGAGTCTCTGAGTGATAAATCTATCCCTCCAGCACGTCCTATTTATATCCGTGCTAAGGTTTAAGTCGCTTGCTCTAGTGGTTTTGGTGGATTTGGATTTTTGAGGTGGAGCATGTCCATTAATTCGGGTTGGACATGGCCTTGTATGTCAGGCACATGTCACCTCTGAGCAGACGGTATGCGACTGAATAGAGCTGGAGTTTCTTCAATCTGGCAGCATATGACAGATTTTGGAGTCCCTTTATCCTTTTGGTGAGGAACTTTTGGGGTCTCTCCAATTGCTGCAGATGTCGGGTGAGATACATCCCGAATGGGGCATTGTACTCAATCATTGGTCTGATAAGTGAAGAGTACAGGGGAACAATGACCTCACTAGATCTGGATGTGAATCCCTTCATGATCAGGTGGGCAATGTAGAAGGTCTTTCTAACCACTTTAGCAATGTGAGTGTCAAAAGAAAGGCCACTGTCAACCTGGGTCCCCAGGTCCCTGATAACCTCTTCTGTGCTTAGTGGATTGCCACCTATATGGTAGCTTGGGGTTACCTTGTTTTTCCCGAAGGGTATGACTATACCTTTTTTGCGTTTAACTTCAGGCCATGGATCTGGCACCAGCTATCTGTTTCCATGAGTCCCTTCTGAAGGATATCCGTGTCCGATGCACTTTCCACTATGGCACCCAGTTTGCAGTCGTCTGCAAACTTTGTCAGCCAAAGTCCTCCCATGTTGGCCTGTACTTCTGAGAAGTAGATGCCAAACAATAGGGGGCCAAGGACTGAGCCCTGTGGGACACCACTTGTGACCGGCTTGGAGTCTGACACAGCGCCAGCAACTCTAACCCTGTGGGTTCTGTCCTTAAGCCAGTTTGCAACCCATCTTGTGACATATGGGTTTACATTTAAGCTGGTAAGTTTTTCTACAATACCCGAGTGGGGTATTGTGTCGAAAGCCTTTGCAAGGTCAAGGTAGGCTGTATGGACTGCCTTTCCTCATCAATGGCCTTGGTGACTGTTTCGAAGAAGTCAACCAAGTTCAAAAGGCATGATCTTCCCTTGACAAAGCCAAACTGGGTCGGGTCCAATGTCTGCAAGTCCCCTATATCTTTGTTTATGAGCTCCATTATGATCCTCTCCATAGCTTTGCAGACTAGACTTGTTAAGCTTATGGGGTAATTACCAGGGTCCGTAGAGGCACCGCCTTTGTGGAGTGGGACCACAGTTGCCGACGCCACTCCTTGGGCACGTATCCTGTGGTAAGGCTGAGATTAAACAGCTGCCTTATGTGCGGGTTTAATTCCTCATTTAGCTCATGTAGCACACAGCTGGGGACCCCATCCGGTCCCATTGATGCTGTGTTTTTAGCTTTAGAGAGAGCAGCTTTCACCTGCGCATTTGAGATGTCCGGGAGGCTACACTCGGCTGGGATAGTTATCTCTCCTTTAGGGGAGAGGGGGTGAAGTTTGCACTGAACCTGTCTGCCAGTATGTTGGCAATGTCTGTGGGTTCAGTGATTTTTGTATCATTTTGGACTAATTCTGAGCATATCTGGGAGTTTCCACCCAGGTTCCTAACATAGCTGAAAAAGGCCTTATGATTGTCCTTTGAATCCATGGCAATTTTTCTCTCAAAATTGGCCTTAGTTGATTTTATGAGTGCTCGTATTTTTTACTAATAATGATCAGGGGTGACTTCCCTTTTATGGATTTTGTTCTATCATGTAATAGCTTTCTCCTCTTATTGTAAAGTTTGTTAATGGCTGGGGTCCACCAGACTGGACGTTTGCCCTTTGTGGAAAGAGTCTTGGTTTTATTTGGGATTGCCTGATCCATGCAGTCCTGGAGGTGTTCATAGAAGGCATTTGTAAGGGCTTCAGAGCTTGGGTTGTGGTTTCCTCTGGCTCAGGGGCCTTGAAGGATACCACACCAGTCTTGAGTAGTGTGAAGTTTGCTTTAGAGAAGTTCTTCACTATGGTCCTTTTTGCTTGGGGTGGGGGCGGGATGTGGATTTCCAGTGAGATTAGTTTATGATCAGATCTCACCAATGAGGGATATACTTCCGTGTGGAGCATTTTGTCCCCATGTTTGTGACAATGAGATCTAGTATATTTTCTCCTCTCGTGGGAACAGTGACTAGCTGTTCCATGGCATTTGAATTTATGAACTCCAGGAACCGTTGGGCTAGAAAGTTAGGGCTTGAGTAATGTTCCCAGTCTATATTCGGGTAGTTGAAGTCACCCAATATGATGGTGTTTGGAGATACATTTATACCCTCCAGTGTCTTCAGGAAGGCTGTGTGGGGTTCCTGAGTTTGAGAGGGTGGCCTGTAGCATGCTACAATTTGTAGAGCAGTTTTGCCTATGTTTAGTTGCACCTGGATGGTTTCCGAAGCTTGCATTGCCACCAACCTGGAGGTGTGAGTATCCTTTATGAATATGGATACACCCTCCTTTTGTGGTGTGGTCCGGGTTTTGGGGCTGGAACGCATGATATGAGGTAAAACCTAATAGTGCCGGGTGCTCTCAGGAGCCTTGAACCAGGTTTCAGTTACAGCACAGACATCGATGTTCTCCATACTGAGAAGGGTCTCGAAAGGCGTGCATTTTGAGATTTAGACTTCTGGCATTGAGCAGCATTACCCTCAGTTTCTTCCCATTTTTGTTTTCTAGGGTGGTAGGTTTAGAATTTGAGCCTTGCCTAAAAAGGCACTATGGGGTGGCAAGAGCCTTAGCCAATATCCGGAATCCCAGGGGTGACAGGTGCAAGCCGCCCTTGGGCAGCGTGGCTTGTCAAGCATGTCATCCCAGGCAGACAGACACTGGATCCCCTTTGAATGACAGCAGACATTAAGCCAATTGTTAAAGCTGATCATCTTGTCTCTATATTGTGGCATCATTCTTGGTGAAGGAAGGATACTGCTCAGGGTTAGGGTCATACCTGCCTGGGCTACATAATCAGAGAGCTCCTCTATGTCTCTTTTCATGTAGTCCAGGGAGGTACGCCTCAGGTCGCTCACACCAGCATGGACAATGACTGTGTCATATTTGTACTTGCCATGGAGTGACCCGAGTGCTTGTGTTATGTGGCGGATTCTAGCACCCGATAGGCAGCTTACTGTGACCCTCTCCTTGTTCAGCCTGGTGAGTGGGACGCCAATGTGTCTGACTATGGAGTCACCTATGACAAGTATGTTTGGTGTTGTATTTGGCCTTAAGGCCTGTGACTGCTTTGCACACTGCTTTTGTGGTTTATGTGTTGCTTGTGGGGTGTCTTGAGGTAGCTGTTGTTTGGGTGTCTGCTTTGGAGGCCTCTGCTGTTTAGGTAAATTCTTACTCAGAGTCTGCGAGTATGTCTTTGTGTGTTTATGTGTTTGATTCAGTGGAGTGGTAGCATTATGTGAGGCTGGTTTTGTGGTGTGCGTAGTTGCCTTCTCCTCCTGTCTGGTCTTGCCAGTCCTGAGTTGAGAGAGCTCAGCCTCCAGTTTGGCTAAATAGCTGCATCTCTCGCAAGTATTTGTGTTATGTGGGAGGAGGAGAGGGTTGTCTGTGTACATGAGGCAGTTATAACATTGCCTCAAGATTCCCAGATTCACCAGCTGGACCGGAGAGGAGATTGACAACTGACCTTTGGACATGCTAGAATAATATTGGGAAATCCTTAATTGAAAACAAGGGCCAGTGGGGAGTGAGGGTGTAGTTTCTCCAAAATGTATCTACTTCCTCTTTTTTTGGCGATCAGTCAATTCCTTTTACCTTATTTCCCAATTCTCTATAAAACATTTTTGGGTCATCAGTAAATTGTTTATTTTGTGCTTTTCCCTTATATTTATCTTCGTATCTTCCTATCAAGTTTTAAAATAAATACGATACTGGCCATTGTAAGCATGTTCATGTGAATGTAAGTTTGACAAATGCATGAAGCACAATTGTTAACATGCTATCAGAGTAGTGTGATGCACAAAAGCAGCAATTATAAGAAATATAATAAAATGGTAAGTTTTGTTGTTTTTGTAAAAGTGAGCTAACTACGGAAATGACTACTGGAAATAAAGCTGAGAAAACTGCACAGAAAGCATTTCCTGGGTTCAGTGACTGCTCTCCCAAGCACTGTGTTAGACTGGTAACTAACTCTTCATATGCTTTGGGCCTTAGTGAGCTTTAAGATTGATTTAGAGACTGGTGCTACTGTGAGATGAAGTGCTACTTATGGAAATATCTCAAAGTATCTGCAGCTGCATGCAGAAGTAACAGAAATACATAGTCCTGATGGCAAACTTAAGTGCATTGGTACATTTCTATCCATGTCTGAGTGGAAAGACCACAAGTATAAGTTTTGGTTTTATGGCCTGGATGGGACCATGCATAAATAATCTGCTCAGCAGAGCTGTGGCATGCAAGTTGGGGCTGGTTGTCAGAAAGTAGTGTTGATGTGTTTGGGGGAGGAAAGATCTGCTTAATTGAAAACCAATAAAGATAAAGATAAGTGCTGTTGCGTATGCCTTGACCACTTGCAGAAGAGTGCCATTTCCTATGCTGTCCAAAGCAGATCTCTAATGAATGCAAGCAACTGGAATAGCAACATTTGATTATGTGTTGATTTGAAAAAGTTTAACGATGCAGTTGTGTGGGAAAGGCTTTGATACCAAAATATTCTCCACATTAGATGTTTTCAGTGCATTTTGAGAAGTAACCAGGTAGAAAAATACTCAAAAACTGACAGCCTTCATTACTCCAGTTAGAAGGTTCTGTTTCAAGTGACTGATATTTGGTATAACTTCAGCACCAGAAATATCTCAGCATGAGATGAATAACTTGTTAAAAGGGCGTAACGTTGTTTTGCTGTCATGGATTGCATACTGGTGTTTGGTCCTGATACTGAGATTCATGAATCAAGATTTTTATTAGGGATCCAAGTTATTAAGAGTTCATGTCTGAAAATGAATAAAGACAAATGCAGTTTTGGGAAGTTCGCTATTCAATATTTTGGTTGCAATAGAACTACTGGAGCAATTAGACCAGAACAATAGCAGTACTAAGCCATTTAGCCTGTGTAACAGGGCTACACTAAGCCCTAGGAATAATAAGCTTCTTGAGCACATTCATAACAGATCTGTTGACAGTACTACATTCACTGACAGACTTGTTAAAAAAAGATACCCTGGTCACAGTCATGGGGAGATGTTCAATCCAAATCCTTCAGCAAAGCAAGAGAAATGCTAACAGCTGCTCCAACAGTAGAGTACTGCGATGTTAACAAAGGGACAAGAGTGAGTACCGATGCTAGTAGCTATGACCTAGGTGCTGTGTTAAGCCAAATGAATGGGCAAGTGTTACAACGTGGTGATTATTGCATCAGAATACTAGCTGATGATGAACAGACATATTCACAGATTGAGAAAGAGGGCCTTATTACTGTATGGGCATATGAGAAATTCTCCATATACTGAGTGGTGCTAAAGAGTTTCCAATTCCAGACTGACCACAAGACTCTGGTTCCACTTAAGAATTCCTATGATGAGGCTAAAGTCTGATACAGATGACAAAGTTTGCTTACAAGGCTGAGACATTTTAATGCCAGAGCCATTCATATACTTGAAAAAAATATTTAATTCTGGAATTCATATTATCCAGTAATCTTATGCATGACCAAATGCAGACAGATAGTGAAGATGTTGCTGCCTATGTGCTGAGTATCATGATAAAGTGACCATTAACTACAAAAAGAGCAAGAAAACTTGAAATTGTCAACTATAAATGACTGGGTCACAACTATTTATTTGATATGCACAAGATGGATGACCTAACCACTTGAGACAGACAAAATATCTGAACCATCAGGGTACAGCTCTCTGACCATGTCTTCTACTGTACCAAGTCAGAACAGTGCCAAAATGTTAAAAGTGATAGAAAGAGGGCACCGAGGCCTCACAAAATGTCTAAACAGATCCAAGATATCAGTGTGGTGGCCTAATATTAACATGGATATGACATTATGTCAGAGTGTCACTTTTGCATTATCCATAAACCTTCTGAAAGAAGAGAGACATTCCTTCCAAGCTCCTTGTGTGAGTGAATTTGAGAGTAAAAGTTATTCAGGAGTACTCTTGTCATAAAAAGATAATAACAAGTACCATCCATGATTACTCAACATACTGTAACCACAGTTCAAGAACATGTTTACAAGATATGGAGTACCAACTGAATGGACTACTGCCAATTGTAAGCAGTTTGTGTCAAGTGAATTTCAGCATTTGACCGATGACTTTGGTTTCCCCTCTAACTACCTGAAGACTGCACAGTCCTCAAACAAATGGAGCCTCTCACAGGACAGGCCATAGGTTCATAGGTGTGTACTTGGCTAACAACCACAAGGGCCTTTTAAGACTAGCCATGCGTCCCACGTCTCTGACAAGATTGGGTACCCTACATACGTGTAAGCAGTGGCTTGGGAGATTAAACATTTACAGGCTGCCTGCGTTCATTAGAGACGTAGGTGTCAAACCAGGGATTAATTTCCTGTTCCCCATCCAGTTTTCCAAGTTACACTTGAACAGGGTTAGGGAGGAACTCTGCTTCACATAGATGGGGAGCCTGTTCCAGAGAAGGGGTAGTCTCTGGTATACATATCTGTCTATCCAGCAGGTCCTATTTATATCACAGGCATGTTTAAGTCTTTAGAACAGCTAATTTTGGTGCTGTTTGTTTTCATGGATATGCAGGAGGCCCACCAGGTTGGGGTCTGACAATGCCTTGTACGTCAGGCTTAGATCTCCCCTCAACAGCCTGTAGGAGGCAGAATACAGGGATAGAGCCTTAAAAACAAATAAGTATTCACATGACAGCACTGGATTCCAAACTCAAATCCAAAACTATTCTGTATGGGTTTATAATGCAAATTGATCAGATAGCCATTAATCCCTAAGTCACTTGATGGGTTGCCAACTAGCTTACTGACAGAACACGCACTGTAAAAGCAGCCAAATCCAGCTCCAGAC
Organism: Protopterus annectens; assembly: GCF_019279795.1. NCBI lineage: Eukaryota > Metazoa > Chordata > Ceratodontiformes > Protopteridae > Protopterus > Protopterus annectens. The sequence continues at coordinate 1,044,406,797 of NC_056741.1, forward strand.
AAGTGACAAGTAGAGTACCTCAGGGTTCAGTCCTGGGACCGCTCTTGTTTGGCATCTACTTCTCTGAAGTACAGGCCAACACTAAGGGACTCTGGCTAACAAAGTTCGCAGATGACTGCAAACTGGGAGCCATTACTGAATCCACAAATGATGTGGATATTCTACAAAAGGGCCTTACAGAAACAGATGCTTGGTGCCAGAGCCATGGGCTCAAGCTCAGTGCCAAGAAATGTATAGTTATCCCCTTTGGGAAAAAATGTACCCGTGAATTACCACATAGGTGGCAGTACACTAAACACCGAAAGTGTGATAAGAAACTTAGGGACACAGGTGGACAGTGGTCTCACCTTCAATAACCACATCACCACAGCAGTCAGGAAATCCTTCTATATGGCACACCTCATCACTAAGAGCTTTTCATCCAGAAAAAGGAGGTCATTGTCCCACTGTACTCTTCCCTCATTAGACCCATTATAGAATACAACACCCTGTTTGGTATGTACCTCTCAAGACATCTGCAACAACTGAAAAGACCACAGAAATACCTCACTAAAAGAATCACAGGCCTAAAGCAGATGCCCTATGCTGACTGTCTAAAAAAATCCAGCTATACCCTGTCGCATATCGTCTACTCAGAGGTTATCTCTGCTTAACATACAAGGCCATGTCAAACTCAGAGCTGTTGGACATGCTACACTTAAAGAAATCCCAATCCCTCAGAGCCACACTTTCCAGGGATCTAAACCTTGTCATCACAATGAACAAAACATGCTGGAGGGATAGGTTCCTGACACAGAGACTCCCCAAACTCTAGAATAGACTGCCCATGTTTGTCAAGCAGCACGCCTCTTTGGCCCTCTTCAAAAGGAACCTTGACGACTGGATGGGAGATAGGAAATTCACCCCAGGGATCACGTCAGTTGCCCTGCTAGACAGGGGTCCAGGGAAGTAAATATTGTGGGAAGAAATATCCAGGGAATTGTTATGGCTAGGCTTCTATAAGCCATAGGGCCGATAGCCTACTACCAACCTATGAACCTATGAACAAGGGATTCTGTGATTGACGATACTACATTTAGCCATTACCTTCCCATCAATCAAGCAGCTATTGTTTTTCAAGTTAGAAGGGGGGAGAAAGTGGGAAACAGCTACAGATGTTTGCAAAAAATGATGGACTCAGGGTGCACATGGTACAAACTGATGCTAGCACCATAGTCAAACTCAGTCAGAAACATATACAAGCGGCTCCAGATGATTCTCATTGTGAATGTTGAGTTCCTGAGAGTCATTCCCAGGTGTCTGAGCCAAGGACTACCAGACTACCTCAGCCAGTCAGAATGTTCTTGTTTCCTGATTCTGCTCAGACTGCTCTGAAAATTCACTCTAGGCAAAATGTTGTACATCTTAGTTGTTATCTAACAATTTCCCTTCCACAGGTTCCAGTTCAATCCATATAACTCAAAGTGGTAGGTATTAAGATTACAACCAGCTTTGTCATAGTATCTTAATGCTATTTAACTCATGGGATAATAATAATAATGTTGGTAGGGTTATGATTTCTAAGAAATGTTAATGTCAGTTTGTTTTTCCTGAGTGTGAAAACTTTGCTTAAATGTAATGCTGGCTCTTACTATAACATCTGCAATCTGATAAATCGTTATTACAGAAGAACAGCATCAGGTTCATCTAGTTTTTCTTTATCAGTCAGGTATAAATAGGAAATTCTGATAATGTTCGCATGAAGCTGTTATTTGCTTTAAGCAAAACGATGTCCCTCCTAGCAGATTTCTGCAGAGACGTAAAAAAAAAAAACACAATGCAGCAGGCCATCTTATTTAAAGATATCTCAGCATGGGAACTGAATGTGCCAAATTTCTCAGCTTGTGGCTCTGTTTGGATCTAAATTCAAGAAGCAACTAAGTTTGATATTTATTGTAGAAAACATTAGCCTGGTTTATTAATTTGTTGAGTTGTTATAAATTGATATACTGTATAGCTATAACTCATGAATTTTGTATGTTATAATGGGATGTCTTCAGATACATCTTCCTGAAAACTTTCTGTGTGATGGTCTTGGCTTTTCAGTTAAAGGCCATAGGGATTAATTTGTGGTCACCTAAGTTACATAAAATTTTCTTCTGAAAAACTTGATTAATACATATTTTGTGGGATGAAATATTTGCTGTGTGGAGAAACAGCTACAGATTTTAAGTAACAAGAAGTTGTCCTGGCCCCCCCTTTAAATAAACCACACCAAACACATAAAGCCATTTGATGACCTTTATTATAATGAACTTATACATGCAAAACATCAATTATCTTTATCAGCAACGATCTCAGGGCAGCATCACTACTCACCCTGGATGAATTTACCTCAGGGCAGCATACTTACTCACCCTGATTTCTCCTCCACTGGGGCAGCGTATCTACTCACCCAGCATTTAAATAGGCAGCGTACCTGCTCACCTCACCTCCTGATCAAACAATCATTAACCAATAAATAACCACCTTCCTTAGAGGGGGAACAGAAGAGGACAATCCTGTCCCTCTTCTCCACCACCAGCCTGGTCCCCAGGCTGTTCCCCCGACTAAATCCTAGCCACAACCATACCATCTAAAAAGAGCTTCAAATGCAAATTAAACAGATCCAATCCTACCTCATTAAGATGGACCCCATCCGTTCGGTACCAAAACTCTCTATGATCAATGGCATGCATCCCCAAAATTCTTAACTGCCTAGCCAGTCTCTGACTGATGAACCTCCTGACCCTTTCAGTTGCCCTATAACTATAAGCATGCCTCCAGCACAAATGAGGAACCAACTCTGACCAAACAATTTCCATACCCGGGTACAACGCCTGTAATCTCAGCAAGTCCTGAAGAATAATATCCACTAATCGCTTTTTGGAAAGAATGCCCAAATCACTTCCCCCCAAATGAATTACTAATATACAAGGACACCCCACCTTCAATTTAACCTTCTCAAATTCATGCAACAACCTATCCCACCTAAGACTCCTAACCCCATGCCAAGTCACTGACCAGTTTACGCCAAAATGTACCTACTTCCCTTAATCCCTACCACTTAATCCTGTCATAAGTCCCTCCTTCCCCTGCGTCACTTCCTTTAACCTCTCCCTTTCCCTTTAACCCTTTCACCACTACAATCCCACTATCTTACCTATCTGCATAGACTCCCATTAATTCCTAACTTCTATACCCTCACCCCTTTACCCTTGCTCGTGGGACCAGGACAAGTTAGTTTGTCCCAAAGTACATTTCCAGTGGGTCTTTTACTCTGTTATAACTGAGACAGAATCAGACTTCTTTTCCACCATAAACTTATTCATTCTAAACTATTTGCATATTGCAGGCTGATTTAAAAAATTTACTTAAAATGCCTTATATACTAGTTTAAAATGTAACTGGCAGAACACAGTCACTACCCCTAATAGCTGGTACTGCCTGAAAGAGTAGGCTCAAAGGGCCAGGAATTATAATTCACAATGATATGTTTGGAATACAAGATTTCAGTGAAGCAAACATAAGTCAGAGGCCAAGGTTTTTCTGAGAACTTAGTAGTGTTAGGAATATATTTTCTGATAGTATGCAGCTGAAGGAATACCATTCCATGTTATAACAGGTTGTCTTAACCCATGCTTTTCCCATACAAAAAATAAAACATATTGTCAGGATATGTTTTTCTATATTCAGGGAGATACATTTATCATTTTTATTATATACACGTAACATTTATTCTGTTTTACAGCATACCTCTCAACTTTACAGATTTTTGCAGAATGTCCAGATTTTTGTCTCATATTTTAGGTCTGTTTCTCATAAAATTGTGTTTTTCTGGCAAATAACTGTCAAATCTTTGACAGTTGAAGTCAGAAAATAATTACAGACATTGGAGTTTCAGACTTTGTACACTTCATATAATTCATGCTAATAAAGCAACTGTTGTTCTATCAATCTTCTAAGTTTGTAAGAACAGTATTTAAAATGTGTCCCTATTTATGGACCTTTGTCCCCCCATTATTGATGACTTTGTCCAAGAGGTTTAGAGGTATGTTTTACAGTATAAAACAAATAAGTACTGAGCACTTTCATTAATGTGTACATGACCTTAGAAATCACAGCCACTGACATGGCAGAGTGGATGCAAAGATAGAACTTTCTTTAGCTCCTTGAATTTACAGAGCTGGTTAAGATGGTATCTCAGTTACAAAAGAAAATGAGAACTTAACAGGGCTATAATGGTAGGTTTGATGAAACTGTGGCCTGTCACATGAGTGGATTAGTGGTCTCTAAAGTAGACAGCAAGGACCTAACAATTCTGAAGAGTAGAATAAATGTCACAGCTTGTGGGGAATCATTCATGCATCTAATTTTTTGACTGCAAGGAACAGCATTATTAAATATAGAGATATTAAATGAAATTGCTCATTAACAGTTTTCAAGAACTACCAAAAGCCCATAAACCACATAAACCGATCTTTTAGGTTTAAATCCAAATCAAATAATAAGAAATGCAGGAGTTAAAGAATGGGAAAAAATATCATAAGTTTTCATTAAAGATCTGTTGGATAATGCTGAGTTCCCTTTAGGATATATAAATTCTCTTGATAATGTTAGATGCAGTATTAATATGACTTTATTTTTTCTTGGTCAACAGAGACTAGGCTGAAGAACTGGAAGTTGACTGGAATGAAATCACAAGAATTCAAGGAAATGCTTAGGGCTGTAGCACCTGAGAAAGAAGAAGAAATACATGGAGTTGCAGGAAAAATGCCAGTGTCACAAAACAGCATTTGTGAAAACTATAAAATAGATATTTGGCCAAGCCAGGTGTGGAAATAAGGTATATAAGGAATGCTGCTGGTGGTAAAATACAGAAGTCCACTAAGTTATCAAAAGAAAAAAAGGACTACAGGTAAAAGTGGGAGATAGAAAGCATGTATTGCACTAAGACGGTTGGCTAATAAAGAGGCTAAGAGAGTCATTGCAGCAGCAAAAGAACAAAGGCATCAGAGGCACTCTACCAGCAACTGCAAAGTGACCCAGCAGATGTTGCAAGGAAATTCTATTAGGTTACAAGACAAAGACAGAAAGATAAAGAAGACAGTTATCAGACATGATTCTAGCAGCTTCTGAATTAAGAAAACCCCACAGAAGCTGTTCTATTCCATACACAGACTGCGATGAAAGAGGAAGAAGTGTTCATTCTAGAAGAAGTAAAAGCAGCACTAACGAAAATGAACTCATGGAAAGGATCAGGCTCAGATGAAGTCACAGTAGATATGATCAAGATGGTGGATAAGTCAGGAGAGAAATGGCTCCTGAGGATACTCATAGGTTCATACGTTTATAAGTTTGTACTATGCTATTGACCAACTGAGTCTTTATAATCCTAGCCATTCAACACAACCCAGTTTTGTCCTCAAGTACATTGGACATGTATATGGTGGGGGCATGTTAGTAATGAAGTATCTAAGGATTGTGTGTGGGGAAGGGGATATATTGGTTTGGGATTAGTTAACTTACTGTCAGACTGTGTCTATCAGAGACATGTGGTCAGACAGGAGATAAATTTGTTTTCCCATCCAATGATCATGGATACACTTGAAAAGGGTCAGGGATCAACTCTGATTCACATGGATGGAGAGCCTGTTCCATGGTGCAGGGATTCTGTGAGACACATATTAGTCTCTCCAGCATGTTTCATTTATGTTGCAGGCAAAGCTCAGGTCTTTGGATCTAGTGTACCTGGTGCTGTTTATGTGCAAGAGGTCCATCAGAGATAGGTCTGAGGTTGCCTTATAGGCCAGGCAAAGATCACCCCTTAGTACCCTTTTGGAGACTGAGTAAAGAGACAGGACCTTAAGGTGATTGTGTAGTACAGGCTATTCATACCCTGGATTCTCCTGGTGAAAAACATTTGAGAGTGTTCCAACTTTTACAGGTGTCTAGTTAGGTGCATGCCAAAGGAGACATTGTATTTGATGATGGGCATGATAAGGGCTGAGTAGAGTGGTACTGTAAATTCCTTGGACCTGGATGCCATACACTTACTTATGATTTGATTGACATATAATGATTTTCTTATTATCTTAACTACACGTTGGTCGAAGGCCAAATTACTGTCAACATGTGTTCCCAAATCCCTAACTACTGGATCAATTCTTCAGGGTATTTTCTCAATGGAGTAATTAGCTTGGATAGATGACTTCTCAAAGGGGACTATAATGTATGTTTACCATTGAGTTTTAATCTGTGGCTCTGGCATCAGTCATTTGTTTGTGTCAGATCTTCTTGTCCAATGTTTGTGTCATGGGAATCTATGAGAGCTCTCGCTTTACAGTCATCTGCAAATATGGTGAGCCATAGGCCTTCAGTATTAGCCTAGACTTTTGAAATATAGATGGCAAATGGCAGCAGGCCCAACCCAGAGCTGTGGAGTACTTCACTGATGACTGGTCTCCTGGTGGAAGTGATTTACCAATTCTGACTTCTTAGGTCCTATCTGTGAGTCAGCTAGCAATCCAGTAAGTTATGTAGGGTTTATGCCTAGTTCTGAGAGTTTGTCAACAATACCTGAGTGGGGTAGTGTATCAAAAACCTCTGCCAGGTCAAGGTAGGAGATGTGTACTGTTTTTTCCCATCCATACCCTTGGTAACCCTCTTGAAGAAGTCTACCAGGCTGAGTAAGAAGTCCTTCCCTTGAAAAAGCCAAACTGGCTCATAGCAGTATGAAGAGAAAGTTGTATCCCAGATGACTGTAGAATGGGCATTCTACTGTCAATGTACAAGAACAAGGAGGACATTTATGACTGTGGACAGTATAGAGGAATCAAACTACTGGCACACTATATGTAAGTGCTAGCAAAAAGTAACATAGGAGATCAGCAGTTCGGATTCATATCAGGATGTAACACAATTGACCTGATGTTTGAGGTGAGACTAATAGTGGAAAAGAAGCTAGAGATGAGGAAAGAGTCCAAGTGGGCACTTTTAGACTTGGAGAAAGCATATGTCAAGGTCCTAGGAAAGCTGATTTGGGCAGTTCTGCAATTGCTTGAAGTCCCAGAAACACTAGTAGAATTAGTGCAAGCTATGTACAAGGATCCAATGACATAAGTATGAACAGTGGTTGGATTCACACAGGTGTTTCCAGTGGGAATAGGGGCTCATCAGGGTTCAGCTCTAAGTCTACTGGTGTCCATTATAGTAATGGACTACAATGTAATGTAATGCACTACATTAGCAAACAGGCTGGGGAGGACAGACCAACAAAGCTACTGTATGCAGAAGATGTCGCTTTATGAGCTTACATGTAATAAGAACTTCAACTAGGGAAATAGAATGTAAAACTGAAGGCCCATAGGATGAAACTGAGTAAAGATGAGACAGATGTCATGACAGCAAATGTGAGGAGATCAGAAGAAGGTGAAAACTGAGATAGAAAAGAAAGTAATAGAACAGGTTAACAACTTCACGCATCTAATAGAGTTGGTTGAGGAGAGTAGAAGTCTGAATGAGGAGGTCCTTCCAGTACACACCGCTTGGGTAGTGTCCAAGTTCAGAATACTGTGTAAAACCCACACCTTACCTTCAAAGGGTATACATATTACACTTCCCTAATGTGTTTGTCTGCACTCCTTACATACCCCTTGGATGACTGTCTTCTTGGAACATGCTGGAAGCAACTGCAATACTTAGTTGCACAAAGGACAACTAGCATGTAGTGCCAAACAGTGTCCCCAGATCTCTGAGTCATGTGACATGAAATGTTATGAAAGAAGTTTGCATGGATATGAGCAGTAACACTGTCATACACCTTCTGACACTGGACCACACACTGTTTGTTTAGGTCAAGGCCAAATCATGGCTACCAACTCCACTGTTTGTTATGCTCTAGGCCAAATCATGCCTACCAACTCTATCTGGTGGAACCCACTGAGTGTTACACTATGCAATGGATGACGGGAATATTACTTATGTTACCTACCATGGCTCAACAAGGTGCTTGACAATATTAGGCCAGCAGGCCTTGCTGGACACTGTGCAGGTTATCTACAAAGTGTTATTTCAGCTGGTGGATAGGCAACTTCTGATAGTCATAATCTGGCAAGATAGCATTGGGAGACTTATGCTACAATGACGCCAGTCACCAGTGGATTTCCCCAGACAACGTTGATGGTATACCCCTTCTAGTCATTCCCTTTCTGCAGTTAGAGCCATTGTCAGTGCCCTCTGACTGACTACATTAACAGGTGATTGCATTTATGGAACTGTCATGGAATCCCACACAGAACCAACAGTTATCCAGGATGGCCAGAGACCCACATTCAGTGTTTGTCTGAGACACTGACAAATACTAAACGATAACAACTTAAATACTATCCTTTGGAAAGTCATCCACCCCTGGGAAATATAGCAGTGTCTGCACACCACACACAGTTGTGCCATTACTCATGGATGTATGGACACAGAGAGTAATGTAGCCTTTGACTTTTACTGGTCAGCAAGATGTGGTGATGGGTTCAGTGTTGTACAACCTAAACAGAAAGGTCTGTGATGTAGCTGCCAGACTGTTATTGCCATACTGAATGTGGCACTCATCACACCTATCATTGAGTACAATGGAACCCTTGCTATGTCACTATACAGGCATATCTTACATCTGTAGCAGCCACACAGGATCCATTGTACAGCAATACACATTGCAGATAACATGTCCTATGGAGTCTGTGTCAAGTCTGCACATGTGTAGTCTGTCTCATAAATGCATTGGAGTGGATGTGTATGGCTGCCATACAGGGAGGTGTCAGATCCCACTGTGTACCTCCTGTGTATTCATGACAGGACTGACACACGTCTTACCTATTCCACACACCTATACCATCACTATGGTATAAATAGTACATGCTGTAGAGATGGATATGTAACACAGGCAGTACAACCTATATGTAACAGACCTCCCATGCACGTGAAACACACATCATGTTCAGGTTACACCATGGGATGCAGAACAAGACAATGTTAGCTGTTGCTGAACAAATATCTGTACTGGGCAAGGAAAATTTGTAGATTGGTCATCTGCAGCACCAAAGCTTGTAGATGTGCTCCCAAAACCCTGGTGACACTTATCAAGGGTTTCAGACCTTTTTACAGATTAGGGATGCATGAATATGTTGAATGATGCCATTGCCCTTGTTAGCCGGCTATACATATATGGACATATGGATCCATGCACCTTTAGTGATGTACCTTGAAGATGACATATGTCTATTCTGTGCTGTGATGCCTATGGTTTTATTGCTGCTTTGTATCCATAGGTGTCCCCAACAGAAACCTGCAACAGAAACATAAACAGGTCTGTGACACACCTTTCATTGTGTAAGTATTCGGCCATTACAACATCATACAACATAAGGTACACAAAATTATGTGGCTTACTCATTACAAATGTCAGCATACAGTATCTGTCAGTAACCTCTACAAGTGGCATAACAAAACAACAATGCATTACACAAGTACCTGTTAATTTATATAGTCACTCTGTGCATCAGACACATAGCTTCATTTCCCGACATCAATGACGAGGATGACAGGGATGTGGCATAGGTATCATTACTTGCACAGAGTGTTGTGTGAGGGTGCAGGAGGCCTAGGCTGTTCCACAAGGTTGACAGCATGTGTGTGAGTCAGGAAGAGAAGCAGGCAAGTTGGACCATAGAAATATGCTGTGTGTGTCTGTAGGTGACCTGCATTTGACAATGGTGTGTGAGCGTGTGTGTGTACACAGTCAAGCTGAGTGCAAGCCCTACATGTGTGTATGTTGGACAGCTTTGAGCCGTGCATGGTAGAGCTGACAGTTCACTGTCTCTGGCCCCAAACATGGTAATTGGCTCTGCCAGGACTTGCACTGGCACCTCAATGCCCAAGGTCAGAAGCGGTGCTAGTACCTGACGGTGACTGCTGTCTGCTAGGACCATCTCCTCCACGGGACCACGCAGGACCATGAGCCCATGGCCTGCCACTTCTTGGTGTGGACAGCACACTCCTCTCTGTAGCACAGGATGTACTGCCACTACAGCAAAGTGATTGTGCATGGCCACATGGACTCTCAGCAGATGGGGTTGCTGACTTATGACCACAAAGTCAACACACAACTTCAACCACATGTTCCAGCACAGACACTGTGCATTCCAAGACAGACACACTCTCAGCCCACCTTCTTTCCACTGCATTAATGAACCAATCCAGGGTGTCACCAATGCAGTGGAGGCAGTTACGGATGTCAGACTGTGCTGCATCCATAACCCTGAGCATATGTCTGGAGTTCCCAAAACATATGCCAAGTGAACTGTGATGTGACACCTGCAACAGGTGGTGGAAGGATAGCAGGCCCCCTACGAGCACCCCTATCAATCTGTCTGTGTGGAACCATGCCAGCTTTCTGGCTATGGCCAGCGTCTATACTCACTGGAGCCATAGTTGCCACACTTTCCTATTCAATGTCCCCACCCTCTGACAGTCTAATATCTTTGGCCTCCCGGGGAATGGGTATGTGTAAACATACTGACTGTGGGCGGTAACAATGAGGGCAAAAGAGTGATGATAACCTCTGGGATAAATTCAGCCCCTGAAACCCCCACATGTGCCTCACTGTGGCCCCACCATCATCATCAGTGTCTGAAGAGACACTGACATCAGGTTGTGTAGGGGACAGAGAGCAATCCACCTGGTCACTTGTGATAAGAGAGGCAAAAGCAGTATATCAATACCTACACTATTATGGTCTGCAGTATTATGTTGTAATAAATGTACAACTTTATACACTGTTGCCAGTGTTACAGACCTGTTGAAACCCCAACCTCATATAGCAGGACAAGAGAACATTACTTTTCCCACAGACAGGTGTGGTTAAGTGCAAATAAAATCTGTTTACATAGCAATCTCATCAGCAGCAATCAGGTACACTGTTGACATTTGTGAAGATTGCACAATTGACACATATGGCAATCTGAAATGTCTTGATAATACTGTTACATCTGTCAGTGTGGTGACTCCTTTAAGGCATACGTATGACTGTAACATGTGGACAGTCAAAAAGTATCTGTGCAGTTGGCAGTCATGCCAACAGTACACCACTCCAGGCAACAGGCCTGGGATGACACTTTAGGGACTACATTGCTTTAAACCAACATCTATAACAAAGCAGTGATGTGTTTACCAGGATCAAGACCACAGCCTTGTCCGATATCTGACAGATTTGTGAAAATTTGAGTGAGAGGTAATGTAAATACCACTGCATGTTGCATCACAACAAGGTAATACATCCACATATCTCACATTTAGAGTAGCTACTGTGTTCATTGTTATATCAGTCAACATCTGACCACAAGCGTCAAACTGCAGTAAAACCTTTCCCCACCCTCAAAGAACACAGACCTGATACCCACATAAGAGTATGCACACACTGACACACTGAATGCTACAGTATTGCAGTGGTGATCAAACTAAGCTTATCTACATGCTCTTCTGCCATGGAAACTGTGGCACCCACATCCATGATGTACAGTGTGATGGCTGCCTTGGAGCTGCTGTGTGTGCTGGAATTCCTCAGTGGCTGAAAGTGGTTGTTCTGCTGCAGGACCTCCACCAGTGATGCCATGATCCCTGTCTACATCTCCTGCTCTTCTGCATACAGCACTGATCATGTCCATTGCACGGTTTCTAACCTGCTCATATGTTTTGCTCTGATGACCAGTGGCATTCATGTCACATACAAGTCAGCCTACAGTGCTGCCCACTGTTCCCTGTTTTGCCTCCCCCTGGACAGTAGGAGTTCATGGTGCTGCTGGATGCCTTCAACTACAATATCATTCTCAGCATCTATGAAAGGTTTTACAGCATCTTGGATACATGTTTCCTGCAAGACACAGAATGGGAACACATGTCAGGATCACATACATGGAAGTACACTATGTAGAGCTACAGCAAGGACAGAATGGCTGCAGTATCCACTGCTTGATCATACATGTTATATTCCACAGTGTGCAAACATACTAAGGATGTGGATACAACGAAGATACTAGCGATAGTCAGCTATTCCTGTGTGTGCTATGACAGATACACAGATATGATCATACACCCAATAAAGGAGTCTATTGGAGTATGTCCAATAGGGGCTATGCCCCTGATAATATGTCAAAACAACAGTGCCACACAAATAACAGGGTGCTATTAAATCCACTATAAAGGGACAGTTCCATGAGACCACTATGCTACATTAACAAAAAGCATTCCACCCTTGATGTATTGTACGTCCTCTGCAGCAGTGACAGTTCTGGAGATCAATAACTTGTCATTATCACAGTTCTAAGAAAGATTTAATGCTGTAATCCCTTTTCCCTGTAAATGTATTCATACATCTGCATCCTGTTGTAAATAAAAAGGTTGCATACCTGCTGGAGTGCAAAACTCCTCTGTTGTATGTGGTGATATTTAAGTTTTTGCAAATGTGTGTTCTTTGTGCAGAAAGTCTCATACAGAATGGTTCCCCACAGCCAGCATGTTTGCCTTTTAACAAGTTCTCATTAGCAGGTGATTGCCTCTTAACCAATCTGTGGTTCTGAAATGCTAATTGCATCCAACATATGATTTGCACTATCATCATTCAGTGACATACAACATCTGTATAAGATACAAGGCCTCCATCTAGATTACAAATCCTTTCTGATATGTTGTGTTGGACATTGCTGGGGTGAGGAGACTACATCATCACAGAGGGTAGGTCTGTAGCAGCTACTGTTTTATAGAAATGTGTGTTCTACAGGCTGCAACTGCTGCTGCAGGTAATAGGCCTAGTCAGAGAGTGTGAACACTTTGGAGAACACCAAACACTAGTAGTAACTGTGGCAGATGTGTCAGCCTTGTAGTCGAGGCAGAGCCAGAGAGAGGGTAGCCATTCCACTCCAATTAAGGCATGTGTTTAAGGTAAGTATGTTAGGCAATGGTATCATTAACAGAGTACTAGGCTACATGTTTGTTGTGACCTTGAGCAACATAGGGGATAAATATAACATTATGTCCACCATTTGGGCAACTGTCATCCCATGTGTTACAGTCTGGTACTCATTTAGAATGTGTATGCTGGCAGTTCTTGTTACAAGCAGGGGATTCATATGCGTATGTTAGTCGTGCAGATGTGATAATCTGCACTGTGAAATTGAAAGGATTGTGTGCTGTACTTTGATATTAGTGGGCCTCATTTGCGTTACCTAAGTTAAAATCCTCTGTGAATGCATATTAATGCATGACGTAACACTTTATGCACTTATAGTTTTGCTATAAGGATATGTGACATGTGTTCCTGTCTGCAGGCATGTGACTTCCATCAGTGACAAGCAGACATTTAATTTGTAATGTATTGTATGGTTATAGAGTGCATGACTCAGCAATTAATTGCTGACTTCCCAATAATGTTATTTAAATGCTACACACCATTGGATTTGAACTCAGGACTGTGTGCGGCAGAATGTACTGTTTGCAAGGCATTTAACACCCAGAGCCACTGAGTCACTGTAACAGCAGGTGTGTTTGCAAGATGCAAGTACACACATATAGGCTGTTACATAATATTTTTACAGCCATCATTATATGCACAGCTTTATATGGATATGTTTCTGCACCAGAGTCCTGTTGTACATGTTTTTTGCCAGTAATCCCTTAGCAGGTGTACTTGTTAATGTTGCTTATAAAAGGGGACTTTTACCTGCTATTACAAAACTCACTTACATCCAGTCTTGTGTGTTTGGCTTTCTAGTGGTGTAATCCAAAAATGGCCAGTACTCAAGTGAGAGTTACACACTGACTTTTATTAAGTCAAATGTAATAATATCCACAGCTCTAAGCCTTTTTTAATGCAAAATAGCAAAATCCATAGTAATCACATTTATATAGAAAAATATATGTTAGTCAGCAGGTTCAAACCATCCAATGAAATGACAGACAATCGGAAAAAAAGTTTTTTTTGCAAATGTTCATTCAAGCCAGGGGAAAAAAGACCCCCCCAGTCTGACAATCCAAGTTTTTCTGTTTTATTCAAAATGTTGTGCCAACCTGCTTTAAAATTACTGTTACCAACCACTTTATCTATGACCACAAAATAAAATTTTGCTGTAGGGTGTTTTATAGTGTGTTTGTACAAAGCATTAGTTAAACATATGGTTGTAATGTTGCTAAAGTGTTCAGAAATACATAATCTAATAGGTCTGGAAGTCTGACTAACATAGAATGCAGAACACGTACAAATAGCTAAATAAACTACCCAATCTGTACTGCAGTTGACAAATATGGTAATGTTAAATATCTAAGATGTATTTTTGCTAGTGAATTCCTTAGTTTTGCAAATATGCTTGCAAAATGAGCAATGTCCACATGGAAAACATCCAACCAATTTACTACCATCCAAAGTACCTCGACTAGTGTTCATAAAAGGTGTCCTGTGTTTATAATGGTTAAAATATCCCCCTAAAGTTTTGCCTCTCCTGAAGGAAAAACGACACCTGGACCCCAAAAGTGTATTCATTTTTTGAGATCACTTCTAATTACGATCAAGAAAAATAATATTACTAGGCTGTTTTTTAAGGAGTAGATTTACGGCAGCAGAATTAACAAACTTTACTTTTTTTTGGACTAGTTGGATTTAAAGGTACATTACTGTGTTCCTGCAAAATACCCCATGTGTTTAAAGTGTTAATCTGGACTCATTTCAATAATTTCAGCTATGCATAAGACGAGCATTGCCATTACAATTTTTTTTTATTTACCACAAAGTAAGACTGAACTTATGGCACTTGTATCAACAAGTTGAACTGTTAACAGGAAAATTATTTGTTTTTGGTGAAGTTCAAGCACACTCATGGTGGCATGACATATTTGTTATATATATCAAGCGGTCGTATGCTCGTTTTCATTAGCTGTGGGGTTTTTTGAAAGTGATAACTGGGGTCTTTAATGTCTTTTATAATATATGTTTGATTATCCTGACTTAAAAGATTTTTTTTCTTTTATTTAGTTACATTTCGTCTTCAGTTTTTGTAGAACTAATGGTCAAATATTGTGTCTAGTTGGTGGGATAATGGAATTCATTCATGTTTGATCTATGGTACTTATTTGTGCTATAATTTGTGAAATTTTGTTCACTTGAATAGAGTGATTTCCACATTTTTTGTATATTAGGGTTACACATACAATTTTTTTGGCAGGTTACAATTCAATCAGTGACCTCATAGTGATTTGAAAATAATGAGTATATGTTTAATTGGTGACAACTGGATATTTGTGATCTATAGTGTTGTTGATATTACAGTTGGGGTATTTTTATAGACTGTGCCAACTTCATTTATATGGTTATTTCTTGATCATTTAATTTAAAACACTTGATATGATATGGACCTCATGAGTATTTTCAGGGGTTGTTGGAAGATAAGGATGACATTGTTATTTTTGGGGTTGACTCCAGTTTAGGGAGCACACCTAATAATGAATCCAGTCAGGATGTCCAGTGCTCCCAACATCTGACAAACTTTTTAAATGTATGAAACATTTAAGATCTAATGTTTTGCATTTAAAATTATTTAATGTATATGAACTAAAGGGGACTTCCCCAAGGGGTTTATGGGTGCATATTAAGCTGTTGGTTGGTCAAGCCGATGACATCTTATTGTCATCTTGGTTTGAGATACAACAGCTGACATCCATGAAATTTGTTGACATCCTGCCTTCTTTTTATGAGCGTAGGATTAATAATTGTATATCAGAGGTCACGGAGTTATGTGAACAAGCCAAACAATTTGATGGCCATTCAAAATATAAATCCTGCCTTCAAAAACTAGGTTTGGATTTATTTGTGTTTGAAATGGAACTAAAGGATAGAAAAATCCATAAGTTTAATAGGGACCTGAGAGACTACAGCCAAGGTAGACCATTTGAACAGGTTAAAAGTGTTACATTTTCCAAACAGGTATTTAATAATGCCAGTCAAAAAAGGAAAAGGAAAGAATCTATTCTAAAACAATCGACAAGTGATACTTCAGGTGAAGAATCCTACTCATTTACAGATACTGAAACTGAGTACCAACAGGGGTCACCAGCTCATGAAAGATCCAATTATTTTGACTCTTAAGGCCAGCACAGGAATAACGGTTCCAACCCTTTAGGTCTAGAAGAAGGGGAAGTAGAAAGCACAGGTCAAGATGTCACACTAGAAACCTTATTACATCTTCTGAGGCTTCAAAAGTCACCCTAAATAATGTGCATAACATTTGCCCTGTAATGCTTTCTGATGTTGAACTTCAGCTATTGAATAAAGGCTTAAACTTTATTCCTGGTTATGTGGTGTCCGAGGATACTTTTGTGGATGATTTAGCTTCTTTCTGTAGATTGTTAAATATGAGATTGTATTTTGATAATAATAAACAGATGTCATCAAATCAACAGACAATTAGATTTCAAACGTCTACTTTGTTTCCTCCTATGAATAAGCATGTTAATATCTTCCAAAAATGTGTTCTCAAAGATTTACATTTTGGTTCAGAATCATGTAGACCATTTGTTTCAAATAATTTGACAAAATCAGAAAGGGAAGTTTTAGCAAATTTAAGGAAGAATAAAAATATAGCCATCATTGCTGCAGACAAGGGTGGGTCAAAGGTGGTTATGGATTGGTCTATGTATTTGGCTGAGGTTGAAAAACAGTTGAAGGATGGCTGGTTTAATATGGCTATGTCAATTGATCCAACATCTAGATTTAAATATGAGATGATGACTTTTTATATATGGCAGTTAGTGAAGCCATTATTTGCCAAAAAACTTTACAACATCTGAATGTCAAAGATCCCTTACCACAATACTTGTGTTTGCTTCCCAGAATTCATAAGAACCCTAAACAGCCACCTGGCAGGCCGAGAGTATCTGGTAATGGTTCGTTCACAGAACCATTATCATCATTTTTGACCATGTATTTACAGCCTTTATTAAAATGGGTTAGAGCTCGTATCAAGGATATGACTGAATTTCTTAATATTGTGTTGGACTCACAATTTGAACCTGGATGGATCATGTGTATCTTAGATGACACTTCTCTATATACAAGTATTCCTCATTGGGCAGGTTTGGCCACTCTAGACTATTGGTTAAAGAAGATACCTTTATATAGCCCAGGCTTTAATACCATCCTCCTGTGTTTAACTGAGCATGTTTTAACAAAAAATATTTTTTATGGTACGGCCATGGGTGCATTGTTTGCCCCTATTTATGCCAACCTGTTTATGGGTTATCTTGAACAATAAATAATTTATGATGTTAGCCATAATTTGTTTTCTGGGTGAAATAGATATTTGGTGAAGATTTTTGAATGATTGCTGGATGGTTTGGAAGTCTGATGTTCAATATTTGCAAGAATTTGTACAAAATTTAAATGAAAACAAGTGGGGCATCCATTTTACAATACACTATGATATGGAAAGTATTTTATTTTTGGATGTCCAGTTGAAACGACATCAGGATGGTACATTGCAAACTTCTGTTTGCTGTAAATCATCTCAATCAAACACTTTACTCCATGCCAACAGCTGTCATACGAAACATATCATTCAAAATATCCCCAAGTCACAATTTATGAGGGTTCGCTGTATTTGTTCCAATGGTGAAGAGTTTTCAGTTGAACAACAACAATTAATAGGCAAATTTGGAGAACATGGCTACAGTAAGTCTCACATTCTTTGAACCTGTAGGAAGGTACAATCTTTAGACAGAGCAGATTTATTGAAATATCAATCCAAGAAAAGTATAACACATAACATCAGTAGATTGACCACTAGTTAAGGGCGGAATAGTTTTCATTTTATGGACCTCATACAACAGCAGTGGAATATTTTATTAGCTGATGAGCAGCTTAGTAATGTTTTGGGGTCCAGATGTCGTTTTTCCTTCAGGAGGGCAAAACTTTAGAGGGATATTTTAACCATTATAAACACAGGACACCTTTTATGAACACTAGTCAAGGTACTTTGGATGGTGGCAAATTGGATGAATGTTTTTCATGTGGTCATTGCTCATTTTGCAAGCATATTTGCAAAAGTAAGGAATTCACTAGTAAAAATACCTCTCAGATATTTAACATTACCATATTTGCCAATTGCAGTACAGATTGGGTAGTTTATTTAGCTATGTGTACAAGTTCTGGATTCTATGTTGGTCAGACCTCCAGACCTATTAGATTATGTATTTCTAAACACTTTAGCAACATTAGAACCAAATGTTTAACTAATGCTTTGTACAAACAAACGATAAAACACCCTACAGCAAAATTTAATTTTCTGGTCCTAGATAAAGTGGTTGGTAAGAATAATTTTAAAGCAGGTTGGCACAACATTTTGAATAAAAAGGAAAAAGCTTGGATTGTCAGACTGGGGGGGGGGGTCTTTTTTCCCCTGGCTTGAATGAACATTTGTAAAATTTTTTTTTCCAATTATCTGTTATTTGATTGGATGGTTTGAACCTGCTGACTAACATATTTTTATTATATAAATGTGATGACTATAGATTTTGCTATGTTGCATTGAAAAAGGCTTAGGGCCAAAACTGGTCTCTGGATATTATTACCTTTGACTTAATAAAAGTCGGTGTGTACCTCTCACTTGAGTGCTGGCCATTTTTGGATTGCATTTTCATAGTATGTTGGACCGTTGTACTTTCCATATAAGCGGATGCCCTGCTGTTGTTTTCTAGTGGTGTACTCTTGAACCAGACTCCAAGATGCACTCTCAATTTTTCCATTTATATTTAAGCAAATTTGTATGACATGACGCAACGTGCAGCTCTGCTGAAACACACTTAATGACTGTAACTTGAAATTATTATCTTTTGCTTAAACCACCTGTCTAATTAACAGCTTTGTGACATGGCAGGTTAATGCAATGGTCTGCAGGTGGGATGGTCGTGGATTCGAAATAGGGGACAGGTGTTTATTTTTGCATATGTTTATTATTTAAAACACATATATCAAGATACCTCCATTTAGCTGAGCTTAGCGAAGCTGGGCAACATGACGAATTACCCAGCATCATGCAAAAAATATACAAAGGAAAGAAAAATGGGGTGATAGGAAAGTGGTGAAATGGGATGCAAGTAGGGGGAAAAATATAGTGAAAGGCAGGTAGGTATGTGCAGAAAAGGTGTAGGAAAGACCATAGCTATACATTTCGTGTATAGCTACAACTGTCCACTTTGACAGATTCTGTAGCTGACTTTGGACTGTCACCCCCTGAGAGAGTGGTGACAACAACATAATTGCATTGTTAAGCCAATTGGACCAAATGATGTGTCCAGTGGAAACATGTGTGAAATGGAGAGCTATGTAAGGAATGATATATTTTTTTAGACAGGTGCCCTTTTTTTTTTTGAAGGTGAAAGTGGAATGTTGGGGGAAGGGACATAGGTACATGTTGGAGAGGTAAGTTGGGTAGGTGAGGAAGCTTTTGCAGACAGACAAGACAGCAGACAGGGGTGGTGTGTAACACAAGAGGGGGTGAACACCTTGGATGGAAAGGGTGTTTTGGAATCTCAGTCCAATGTGCCTACACAAAATAGCAACGTGACTCACATTCCCAGCCATGGGACTGTCGACACTGTTCTGTCACTGACCCAAGGGTAGCAGAGATGGAGGCTGGGCTCCGGGGTGAGCCTGCCCCACCAGGGTGGCCAGCATGCTGTTCATCTGACGTAGATGTCATCCAAACTCATGCATGATGATCCCATGCACCAAACCTGGCAGTTTGTCATGGGGGACAACTCCCCCTCCACCATCACTCCCAGAGGGGGGCCGGGCCCTGTCTCATTTGGTGATACTACCCAACACTGCAGGTAGTGCAGGGTCAGCAGCAGGGGCACCACCAGGCTGGGCTCCAGATGTGCTGGGACCTTGTGCCATGGCTGGAGGAGGCAAGGTAAGCAGATCACAGGGAACCGGCCATCCTTGATGCACTGTAGTAAAGTAGTTAGAACAATAAGTTAAGGTTAGTACTAACCAAACCAATGTTAGTATTAACAGAATGCAACATATTTATTAATCCAATTACACATTAAGGTATATTATGTGTCACACAACATTAAGTAACATAACAGTCAGTATGTTAACAGCAAGCCAGTATGAATTAAGTTATAAAGCCAAAAAAAACACTTAGTTTAATAAAATATGTTAATATTGAATCCTAATAATAATAATAAATGAAATTTTAACAAAATACAGTTAGTTTGACAAAATCTATTAATATTAAATCATAATAATAAATAACAATAATAAATTAAAGAAGATATGGGTGGGAGTTTACCATTAATGACATCGGAGACAATATCCCGGAAAACACTGGTAACACATAGTTCTACAGGTGTATAGTGTCAGTTGTGAGTACAGCGACTACAATTCTTCTATAGCTTATGTAGCACATACATACCTGTCAAGATGTTAGCATGGGACAGTATGGGCCAAACACTAACAAATGCAAGTACACAACTACACAGAGCAGTTTCACATAATGTGGACTTGTATAACTACCAAGGTGTTCTGTAAACAGATTTGGTAATACATTTCATTCCAGGTACTCATTTATCTGGTAATCATGTGACAGACAGATTAGGCAGTTCTAATTACATTACGAAAAATCATGACACTTGAGAGTCATGTCTGTGTATATTAAGTAAACTAGACAGCCGTCATGCCTTAGTTGGCAGGCATGGGAGTAGAACCCAATAGTGCTGACTGCAGGGGACATCTGTAAATAATGTAAAAATTGACTGCAGCAACATAGAACAGACATGAAATGATCACAACCCTGTTGCAAATATTAAGACAGATTTATTCAGGAAACCACAATGCTGCTTAACACTTCATCTGTGAGATCTGCACATATTATCTGTTCATAGAGTGGGTTACCTCATCTATATACCTATTTTTTCCTGGAGTAGAATTAAATAGGAGCATTATGTGACTGAAATTGGCCTGGAGACAACCTTGAACCATACTATGAGTTGAGCAATACATTTTACAGGACATTCGTTTTGCATTGTACAGCTATTAGTTTTACATTTGACTGCAGTGACAGCAGAGCACATATGCAATGAATACAGCCTTGCTGCAAATATAAAGACATTTATTTAGGAATTTACAATACTGCTTAACACTTTATTGGCATCGCTGATAATGCTCTGTGAAATCTACACACATTATCTGCTCATAAAGTGGGCTACCTCACCAATATACCATTTGTTCTTGGAGTGGAAGAAGAGCATTATGTGACTGAAATTGGTTTGACGACAGCCTTGAACCATACTATGAGTCCATCAATACATTTTCAGGCCATTAGTTTTGCATTCTGCAGCTATTACAGTTGTAGACCTGACTGCAGCAACCTTACTATAGACATGCAATACATGTAGCTCCAGTGCAATTATGTTAGGACACCACAATCCTACTTTACACATTTTTGCTTACTGTTATTTATATTGTTTATTGTTTATTGCAATACAGTTGTTATTGTTCATTTATTGCAATACAGTTGATATTGTTCATTTATTGCACTACAGTTCTAATTGCCTATTTATTGCATTACAGTTTTTATTATTTATTCTTTATTTCAGTATATCCTTTTATGCATTTTGCACTATAGTTATCATAATATATCCATACTTACCACACTCACAGCACAACCTGGCCAAGAGCCTGGCATGGGACTGAATATTGCAAATCCTCTCAGCTGCAGCTGTTGGGAGAGAAGCACACCATTATGCATATCAGTTTTGCACACATTCAGCTTCCATTTTGGTAAAACAGTAGAAAAAATACTTACGTATTTGTGGGGCATACCCAGCCCTAATCTCTTGGACCCAGGTCTCCAATGTTTCCTTCTTTCTCTGCTTCAGGTTGTCATAGTGGTGATGACACTGCTCATCACTGCGGGGAATACCAGTAACACTGGTAGGTTCTCTGGCCAACTGATCCCAGGCCTCAGCCTTATATTCTGAGCCCTGGTAACTGCCCTGCAACAGCCTAGGGTCATAATTGCATATGAGGAGTGTCAAAGGAAAAATATACTTTACAAATGATCAATACATGGTAGGTTCAGGTTAAGGCACTTTAATCTTGCAGCAAGGAGACAAAAACGTGCTAACACAGAGTTTGTCTAACTAGAATCAGGAAATGCAAGCATTTTTATACATTTTCTAATAAGACATTGCCTACCAAGCTGACGTAGCAAATCACAAGTTTTAACATTATCATTACGTAGTAATTGTTTTTGTAAATTTCTGCTTGTACTATCAATTTTTGCAAGAAACTTCCTAAGAAAAACAATGTGGCCTTGGCTACCACCGGTTAGATATATGCAATGTTACCATTCAACGTACTATGGCTAATTTGAGCACAAAGCAAGTATAGATTGCAGTTCATTTATCCAACTGTCCTTTTGTTTGTTTTATCTCTTCCTTCTGCAGCTGTGAGTGTTGTCATACTTCGAACATTGCTAATTGTTTAAAATCATTACATTATAGAATATGGCATTGTTCATTCATTGCTTCCTGACCTAGCAGATAATCACCTGCTTCTCAAGTACATTTCCAAAAGGCATAAACATGAATTTTGCTGTGCTAGCAGTTACTAGGTCAGAGGGCATCTTGCAAGTTTCAGAAAGCATACTGTAGTTCTAAAAGCATCTTTTAGTCTCATATAAAACTAAGCTGTATGTAAAATAGTGCATATAAAATAGAATGAAAAATGTGTTAACTCATTTAATTTCTAATTAGCATTAAGCACACACATTAATACATATTTTTCTGACATTTCCCCCCTGTTAATACTTTTTAATTCTATTTTCAAAAGCATAAACAGTTTGCTTCTTCTCCTAACCTATTCCACTCAGGATTTGCAGTTAAGAGAGTCATTCAGTTTAAACTTATGAAAGTGTTTCACTTTTCAACAACTCTTCAATTTCAGTACTTTGATACAAAGTCTTAGAAACTGACATGTCTATAAAATCGTTGATTAACTTTTTCATGCAGGAAATACCACAACAAATGCATGCTCCTAATAGGAGTAATCCCACACAGATGGCAATCAGGATGTTCATTAGGCTGGAACCCCACCCCCCGAAACAGATTCTGGAAAAAGTCCGTCAGAGGGTTTGGGCCTGGTTTGGTCATGGTCGACACTTGCTGGATCACCTCAAGATGGTCGTTTATCTCATGCTGGTTGTCAGGAATATAATAACAGCATTCTTCTTTGATTAAAGCGCACGTACCACCTCTCGCCGCTAGGGTGAAGTTGAGAGCCCTGCGGTTCTGAAGCATCACAGTTCTCATAGCATTCAGTTCATCAGTCACTACTTTGAGAGCAGAAAAAGTTGCATTGCTCATAACTTCGAGAAGTTTAGACAGTTTTCTCAGCTCCCAAATCGATTTTACTGCGCCATATGCAGGGGCTATGCCTGCCCACGATATAATGGTGTCACTCAAGTCCATGTGTGTCAGTTTATATTTGTTTTTTACGGAGTTATAGTTTCTCCACCCTGCTTCAATTCGTCCCACTGGATTCTTGGGTCTCCTAATTGGACTTCTAGGTTTACTGCTGACCTCTCTGATGTTTCAAAATTTTCCCTGAGGCAAAGCTGCAGTGTGTCGTATGGCCGGAACCAGGTAACCCAAAAAACAACTGCCGGACCAATTCTCAGGTAGCCATTTATATGCCTTTTTCCCACAAACAAAATAACAATTCTCTACTTTATTATTGATATAAGCTTGCCCTGCATGAAACATTTTCTTATCAATAATAGAAAGCTGCTTTAAAAGAACAGGATTATGTTGCATTTCGTCAACATTTCTATGCATCTTCTCAAAATATGCATCATAGTTTGTATCACAAATAGTTTTAGTCTTACTGGCTTTAATATAACATTTATAAGAAACAATCACATTGCAATTGCTCCAACCCACCTGAATAGTGTCATTTTTGTAAAAACATACAATCCCTTTTTGTGTAACAGGTAGGTACAATGTTATTTTGTCTTGTGATTTCACAGGTGCAGTATCAAAAATCAAGTTTTCCCAGGTCTCATTGGCCCCTAGGGGGACAGCAGTCATTAATAATCCCACGTATGCTGTTGGTATAGCTGTGCAAATCCAGCAGTTCGAAACATTAAAAGTCTCAGCACACACATATTTAATTGCTTAGTAAGTGTTAAAGTTTGGATGCCAGTCTATGAGTAATGCATCACGTTTGTTCAGTTCAACTCGTGTGGCTGGGAAAAGGAAAGGCCACAGCAAAAAGATCAATGTTATCAATATAGCTATCACAATAATCATGCAAATTTTCTGAGGTTGTTCTGTATCTCTGTTTACTCCATACCTGGTCATTTTGTTCTTGTTGTACAACAGTAACAAGGTTTTTGTCCAGTTCAAATTACTTAACCAGTTTACAGTGTGTCAGATGAATCCAGGACACTCGCTCTGCGATCTTGACTGCAGTGGGTGTTGACAGTAGTACCTGGTACGGTCCTTCCCACTTTGGAGAACACCAGTTCTTTTTCTTCACAACCTTTACCCAGACCCACATGCCTGGGGCTATTGCTGCTTCCGATGGTCTGGTTTGTTCTTTATCTGAAACAGAATTTAACTGCAAAAGTTTGTTATTTAAAAATCGCCTCATATACTCTGCAAGTGAACTGTCAGCCTCCTGGTCTGTAGGCATGAGAGGTTTCCATTGAGGTGTATAATATGCCCTCCCAAACAGAATTTCAAAAGGAGTTAACCCTTTTACATTTGGAACAGTTTTCATACTCAGCAGTGCCAGAGGTAGACAGTGCACCCAGTTCTTTTGTGTCTCACTAATCAATTTCCTAAGCTTGTTTTTCAAAACCCCATTGTGCCTCTCTACTAATCCTGCAGATTGGGAGTGGTATGTGCAATGGTTTTTCAGAGAAATCCCGAAATAACGACTTAGTTGTTGTATAGTTTGATTTACAAAGTGTGTGCCATTGTCACTATAAATCTTTTCTGGTATGCCAAATCTAGGAATAATTTCTTTAACAAGGACTTTTGCAACAGTAGCTGCATCTGGATTTTTGTTGGAAAAGCTTCCACCCATTTGGAAAACATATCTATAATGACAAGGCAGTACTTCTTATTTTTGCATTTGTTCAGCTCTATAAAATCCATACAGATAGTATGGAACGGATACGGTGGTGTAGGGAAACTCCCTTGCTTAGGTTTTAATGCCCCTTGTGCATGATGCTTGTTACAAACATGGCATGCTGCACAAAAATGTTTTGTGTAGTTTGTAAATCCATACGTCGTAAACACTCGCTTCACTAACTGTAGCATCCCCCCTGTTGAGACATGGCACTGCCCATGGCTCAACAAAGCTGCATATCTAAACAAGTTAGATGGCAAAATCGCTTTCCTCTCTTTGGAGATGTACAGTCCTTTCTCAAGGATTGCTCCTCGTTTTATCCACTTTTGTTTTTCTACATTTGTAGTTAGTGTCTGCATTGTTTTTAACATTTCTAAGTCTAAAATCTCAGATGGTTGTAATTCCTTACTCAAAAGAAATACTTTTGAAGCTGAAGCTGCTTGTTTTGCAGCTGTATCAGCCCTCGCATTGCCTTTTGAAATCCTATCCTGTTGCTTGGTATGAGCTACGCATTTGCAAATAGCTACTTTCTGAGGTAACTGAATAGAGTATAACAAATCTAAAATAAATTGCGCATGATTAATTGGTTTACCAGTAGATGTTATCATTCCTCTATTTTTCCATTGCTGCGCAAAAACATGTACAGTAGAAAAAGCATACTGGCTGTGGTAAAGACTTTGCTTCTAAAATCTCAGCATCAGAAACTACTGCATACCCCACTAGATTCTGTCCTGTAGGACCCCTCCTACATGAGCAATCCACATAGTATGTCACCTCGGCATCATCCAAGGGAACATCCGTAAGATTTTTTTTAGGTAGTGTCTTTTGCTCAATCTCCTGCAGGCAGCAGTGTGGTTTGCCATCTGCAGGGGTTGGGAGCAAGGTTGACGGATTCATAGTTGTGCATCGTTCAATTGTCATATGAGGTTGGCTCAACAGTATAGTCATACAGGAAATATGTCTAGCAGGAGAAAGATATGCTACTTTTTGTTGCAGTAAAATAATCGCGACTGCATGAGGCACTCTCAATGTGAGATGGTGGAATAACACTACTGAGGCTGAAGCCTGCACTGCCATTGCAGCTGTGACTACTGCTTGTACACACTGGGGCAGAGATTGCACCACTGGGTCTAGCTGTGATGAATAGTAAGCTATGGGGTGTTGTTTGTCCCCATGCTGTTGTGTTAACACTGATGTCATATAACCTTGCTTACAATCTACAGTTTGGAAAAATCGTTTATGATAATTCAGTAATCCTAAAACTAATGAAGAAGCTATCAGTTGTTTCAATTTGCAGAACGCTGATTCTGCTTCTGGTGTCCACTGTAATAAATCTTGTGCTGCCACAGGCTTTTTGAATATCAAGTTGGTCAGTGGAGCAGCCAAGGCATAGTTTGGAATCCAACTCCGACAAAAGTTAGTAGTACCCAGGAAGGACATCATTTCCTTCTTGGTAGTTGGTTTAGGTGCTTGTAATATTGCTGTTTTTCTGTCTTCATCTAATATTCTGCCTTCTTTGGATATTACATATCCCAGGTATTTGACCTGTTTTTTCCAAAGTTGCAGTTTATTCTTGTTCACCTTGTGTCCTTGAGTAGCTAAAAATTGTAGTAATGCTATGGTATCCTCTCTGCATTCTTGCTGGGTGGGGGCTGCCAGCAGAATGTCGTCTACATAAAGTAAAATCTGACTGCCTTTCTGTGGGATAAATCCCACCAGGTTGCTTGCCATTTCTTGTGCGAATATTGTTGGACTTTCACAATATCCCTGTGGTAGTCACGTATATGTATACCTTTTCCCCTGAAATGTAAATGCAAACCAATGTTGGCTGTCAGGGTGTATTGGTATTGAGAAAAATGCATTGCTAATATCTACCACAGAAAAATACTTTTGTTGAGGTTTCAAATCATTTAATAAGATGGGCAGATCTGGCACCGTAGGTGCCCTGGGTATAACTGCATCATTTACAGCTTGTACATCTTGGACCATACGCCATTCTCCGTTTGCTTTCCTAACAGGAAATAAGGGTGTATTACATGGTGAATCAGGAGATTCTATTAGTACTCCTTCCTTAAGTAAGGCTGCTATTATAGGTTTGATTCCTATTTCTGCATCCTTTCTCAAGGGATACTGTCTCTTTTGAGGTCTAAATGCTGATTTTGGCGTGATAGTAACTGGTCCTGCTGTATGAATAAGTCCTACATCTGATTTCCCTGTTGACCAGAGAGTCTCTGGTATGTCTCGTAAGGCTTTTTCTTCTTCCTCTAGTAAGAGTGCTACTCAGCTGTCCTCACTTGCCAGCGAGTGTGCAGCTGGGTGTGTCTGTGTTATCCAATTCAGTTTTTGCTTTTGTACTCCCTGTTCGGAAAGTTTTAACTCTGTCTGCTTTTCCCACCTTGTGACTTTTTCTTCTAGTTCTGCCCACTTCACATTTTTATCTTTAGCCAAACTCACATGTGGTAATCGATTAGATTTGTAAAGTGCTAAGAATTCCTGGGGCAATGAACAGCTCACTACACTGTTTCCTTCTGTGTCCCAGTACAAATTTCGTAATACTAATCTGTTAGCGTGGTTTCTAAACAATTCTTGCTCATATTCTTTATCAGGTCCTGGTTTGCTACAGTAATATAGAGTACAATGCAACAAATGCTGTTTATCAGTGTTAAGGGAGGGGGATTTACTGATGGCTATGTTCATCAGTTCTTCGGTTACTGCCCCTGGACCAGTCGTAACTAAGTCCTGGCTGTACCAATAAAATGTTTCACCCTCCGGTCGCACTACAAAAGTATCCATTTGTCGCTGTGCTTCCATACCCTGCATAGTTGGAACTACTGCTATGCCAAATATCTGCATTAGGTCTCTGCCCAAAAGATTCACTGGGCATTTTGCAGAAACAACAATTTTGCTTTTCTGGGTCATCCCTGAAACAGGGTCAGTTATTGCTATGTTGTGGGAGAGTGGCTCCCGATACAGCTGTCCATTAGCTGCTTTCACTAATATGTAGTCAAGTGATTCTGAATTTTCTGGTAGTTTGGAAGGATGTATCAGGGTCCGCAAAGCCCCTGAGTCACACAGGAATTTAACTTCCCTCCCCTCTACCAGAAGTGTAACTTCCGGTTTTGTGTCTGCTAAGTAGAGCTCTAGGCTCAATAATGCCAAGTCCAAAATTTCATTTTCTTCATTATCTGTGATTTCATGCACATCCTCTATTTCTTCTATCACATCCTCTACCCCCTCTATCACATTTGCATTTGTCTTTTCTTGTTTATTCCTCTTCAGTGATTCTTGACTATCATATAGTCAGTCCTCACCCTCCTTGTCTTCTGTGGTTACCTTTCTATTTTGCCTGCAATCTCTTGCTAAATGTCCCTTTTTCCCCACATTTAAAACATTCACCCCTTTTCTTTCTCTCTTCAAAATCTTCTGATCGTTTATCAGATTGTTTGTTTCCCTGGG
Source organism: Protopterus annectens (assembly GCF_019279795.1). NCBI lineage: Eukaryota > Metazoa > Chordata > Ceratodontiformes > Protopteridae > Protopterus > Protopterus annectens. Next base: position 1,044,435,508 of record NC_056741.1, read on the forward strand.
CATTTTTCTTACCTTTCTTCCCAGTTTGTACTACAAAGACTTCTGATTCATCTTCTACTGCAAATACTTGAGTTTTCTTTTTGCTATTAAAATGCCTTTCAGCTTGTCTTGCATATTCAAGTAATGACTGTAATCCACTTGTACGATGATCTACCATGTGCTTTGTAATAAAGCTGCTAATGGGTGCAATACTGCCTTTCAAAAATGCATTCTTTAGCTGCTGCTCATATGGGGAATCATGTGTTTGGTCTTCAGGTGCCTGCATTCCACAATGGTTATTAAAACACTCTAATTGTGTCTTTCGGCTTTTTCCCGGTTAGGGGTCGCCACAGCGGAACTCCTGTCCGCCAATGATTGGCAGTAGATTTTTACATACTGGCTTGCCGGGCCTAACGCACAACCTTTAATGAAGGAACGCCCATTCACGCATGTCGCCACACAGAAAATGCTCTAATTGAGAATCGAACGGGCAACGTCTAACTGGGAGGCGACAACGCTACCGCAGCACCACCACCGCAGTATTAAAACACTCTAATAAATGCATACAACAAGAAGGTGAAATTGTTGATAGGTATTATGCCAGATTATTAAAACACTCTAATAATCTGGCACAATACCTATCAACAATTTCACCTTCTTGTTGTATGCATTGATTAATGCAAGTCCAATCAGCCCTAGGCTTCCATTTCTCAGAGATTCGGTCCGTCAGACCTTTCACTCTGTTATCCAGTTCTGCGTTACTATGTGGGAGTGGCCTAAGTTCTGCGTCACGGGGATTTCAGTTGCCACTGATCATGTGCCAATCTGGACCTACGATTTGTCTGACTACTTTCTCTACTTCCTCTCTATTCAAATGGTAACTTAACCTCATGCTCTGTAAGTCTTCTAAGAATTTTCTAAAATTAACTTTTGGATGGGGAATTCCCTCTGCGGCTTTCCGGATGTCTTCCGGTGTCCACGGTCTATATACTAGAAGAGTTGGGTCCTGTCCTGCCTGTCCTGCCTATGGATTTGGTACTTCTATGAGTGGACATATCTCTTCCTCACTCATAGCTTGTGAATTTTTATTTATTTCATACAATTCAATATCCCCTCTTAAGTTGCGTGTTCGAGACCTGGTCTCGATAGGATCTCTGACAAATGGTTTTGGTTTTGCCGGAACAGCTGGATATAGCGGAGGTGGATCAGCTTGTCCACTCGCTTCATATTCTGATAAGGTAAGTGGAGGGGCCATTGCTATTGCCAAGTTATTGTCTTCTTTATCTAAAAACATTGCTTTTGAATTTTTAATCTTTTGTTCCCTGCAGTTTGCTTCCTCAAGCCACCTGTGTGCCTGAGGGACTCCTAGTTGACGTTGCTTTTTTAGCTGACCTTTTGCATCTGTTTTAAGTTGTCTAACAAGTTTAATAAGTGAAGGTTTATCTAAATTACCATCAAATTTGTATTTATTAACCCATTTTGTATAATACCTAACATTGTCGGCGCACTGTAATTGTATATATTTTGCTTCTTCGGTTAAGGGCGGGTCTCGGGAACTTTTTGTGCACTGATTTCCCATGTTGCCTTAGCTAAGTTAGAAATTGTTACGTAACCCTTTTTATCATGTGGTACCATGACTTACACTTTTTCACAGTTTATCTAGAATAACTGCCTACCTATTCTGTTTCCCTGATCTATGACAAGACAGCAATCGTTTTTGTCCCTGATCTGCACTTGCAAATCTCCTTGACAAAAACAAAAATACTGTAACAAGTCCCTGATCTAAAACAGAAAAAGGTAAATTCCTCCTTACCTGACCCTCTGTGTTTTGATCCTACCAGAACATTGACTCATCCTCCAATCGCAGATCAGAAACAGTGGCTGGCCTCTTTTGAACGACAATTCAGTCGGAGGTCTTTCAAAGCAGAAGAACCGATGTGGCTTCTTCCCCATACGGTTTCATGCCACCGGGCCCATCTGACCTGAGCTAGAGCCAGAGATGTTTCCGGTCCAAAGGACCAATCTGTCAAAGGAAAAAATATACTTTAAAAATGATCAATACATGGTAGGTTTAGGTTAAGGCACTTTAATCTTGCAGCAAGGAGACAAAAATGTGCTAATACAGAGTTTGTCTAACTAGAATCAGGAAATGCAAGCATTTTTATACATTTTCTAATAAGACATTGCCTACCAAGCTGACGTAGCAAATCACAAGTTTTAACATCATCATTACGTAGTAATTGATTTTGTAAATTTCTGCTTTTACTATCAATTTTTGTGAGAAACTTCCTAAGAAAAACAACGTGGCCTTGGCTACCACCGGTTAGATATATGCAATGTTACCATTCAAGGTACTATGGCTAAAAGGAGGAAGCTACTACAAGATAGAGCAAAATCCTTGAAAGGTAAGATGCCTTTGATCATTATAAGTAAAAAACTAAGAGCTCTCATAAAATCATCCAAGGCAAATTTTGAGAGAAAAATCGCCAAGGAATCTAAAGACAATCATAAGGCCTTCTTTAGCTATGTTAGAAACCTAGGAGGAAACTCCCAGATATGCTCAGAATTAGTTCAAAATGATGTGAAAATTACTGAACCTACACACATTGCTAACATACTGGCTGACAGGTTCAGTGCAAACTTCTCCCCCCCCTCCCCCCCAAAAGGAGAGATATCTATTCCAGAGGATTGTAGCCCCCCAAACATCTCCAACGCCCAGGTGAGAACTGCCCTCACTAAGGCAAAAACACAGCATCCATGGGACGGATGGTGTCCCCGGCTGTGTGCTTCATGAACTCAACGAGGAATTAAACCCACAGTTAGGACAGCTGTTTAATCTTAGCCTCACCTCAGGATACGTACCCAAGGAGTGGCGCACGGCGACTGTGGTCCCACTTCATAAGGGCGGTGCCTCCACAGACCCTGGAAATTACCGCCCCATTAGCTTGACAAGCCTTATCTGCAAAGCCATGGAGAGGATCATAATGGAACTCATAAATAAAAACAAAGGAACTTGCAGACTTTGGATCCAACCCAGTTTGGCTTTGTCAAAGGCAGATCCTGCCTCTTAAACTTGGTTGACTTTTTTGAGACAGTCACCAAGGCCATTGATGAGGGAAAGGCAGTCCATACAGCCTACCTCGACCTGGCAAAGGCCTTCAACACAATACCCCACTCAGGTATCATCGAAAAACTCATCAGCTTGAATGTAAACCCATACATCACAAGATGGGTTGCAAACTGGCTAAGCGACAGAACCCACAGGGTCAGAGTTGCTGGAGCCATGTCAGACTCAAAGCCTGTCACAAGTGGTGTCCCACAGGGCTCAGTCCTGGGTCCACTCTTGTTCGGCATCTACTTTTCTGAAGTACAAGCAAACACAGGAGGGTTATGGCTGACAAAGTTTGCAGATGACTGCAAACTGGGCGCCATAGTCGAAAACACATCTGACACAGATATCCTCCAGAAGGGCCTCACAGAAATGGATAACTGGTGCCAGAGCCATGGCCTGAAGTTAAACGCCAAAAAATGCATACCCCTAGCTACCATATAGATGGCAATCCACTGAGCACAGAAAAAGTCATCAGGGATCTGGGGACCCAAGTTGACAGTAGCCTTTAGTTTGACACTCATGTTGCTAAAGTAGTTAGGAAAACCTTCTATATCGCCCACCTGATCATGAAGGGATTCACATCTAGATCAAGGGAGGTCATCGTCCCCCTGTACTCATCACTCATTAGACCTATGATTGAGTACAATGCCCGTTCGAATGTATCTGGCCAGACACCTGATGCAGCTTGAAAGGCCACAAAAGTTCCTCACCAAAAGGATAAAGGGTCTCAAAAATATGTCTTATGCTGCCCGACTGAAAGAACTCCAGCTCTATTCAGTCTCATACCGCTTGCTCAGAGGTGACCTGTGCCTGACATATAAGGCCATGTCAAACCCAGATTTGATGAATATGCTTCACCTCAAAAATCTAGATCCCTCAGAACCACAAGGCGGAGACTTAAACCTTGACACGGTTATAAATAGAACGTGCTGGAGGGACAGATTCATCACCCAGAGACTCCCTATGCTGTGGAACAAAATCCCGGTACATGTGAGGCAGAGCACCTCGCTGGCCTTGTTCAAGAGGAATCTTGACCAATGGATGGGAGATCGCAGATATACCCCAGGGATTACTTCAGTGTCACTGCTTGACAGAGGCACAGAAAAATGATAGGCATAGTTTTTATTCAAACTAAAGGGGTGGCGAAAGCCACATAACTATGGGCTAGGCTTATAAATGCCCTTGGGCAGATAGCCTAGTATGAACCTATGAACCTATGAACCTATAAAGCAAGTATAGATTGCAGTTCATTTATCCAACAGTCCTTTTGTTTGTTTTCTCTTCCTTCTGCAGCTGTGCGTGTTCTCATAATTCGAACAGAGCTAATTGTTTAAAATCATTACATTATAGAATATGGCATTGTTCATTCATTGCTTCCTGACCTAGCAGATAATCACCTGCTTCTCAAGTACATTTCCAAAAAGCATAAACATGAATTTTGCTGTGCTAGCAGTTACTAGGTCAGAGGGCATCTTGCAAGTTTCAGAAAGCATACTGTAGTTCCAAAAGCATCTTTTAGTCTCATATAAAAATAAGCTGTATATAAAATAGTGCATATAAAATAGAATGAAAAACGTGTTAACTCATTTAGTTTCTAATTAGCATTAAGCAGACACATTAATACATATTGTTTTGACAAGGAGCCAAACAAAAACCTTGGACTCCTGCAAACCCCATCTCTGCGCTCAAAAGTGCACACCCTCTCCAACACCATCTGGCATATCGGCAGATAAGCAGACTCCAAGAAATGGTGCAGAATTCCCACCTATTTGCCTTAATATAGGTTGTTTTCCCACCCTTACATATCATTTAACAATATTCAAAAAACAGCCGCAGTGCTTAGAGTCACTCAAACCAGCTAAGTGGAGCTGAGCATCATGAAAACTTGCACAATGGTGGTTTTAGCAAAGCTTAGCAACACACAAATAATATTAGTTGTTAAACACATTTAAGCAGTGCTTAGCACCATGCAGCTCTCCCAGATGTAAAAATATTGATTTTAATTTAAAAGGTATTTTAAATTGCATTCAACAAATATGTGTGCAAGGGACTCAAAACCAGGACCTATGAAGCTTTAAACCATTACTCTACCCATTTAGCTACTTGGACAGTATATTAAGTAGTATATCTTCACATACACTACTAAGCAATAGTGGCATGCCACACAAACAGGCTTAAACAAAAACAGACATATATAGTTAATTATATTCGGCTTCTATAATTAGATGTCTGGCAGGTGTCAACTATGTGTAAGTGCAGCTTGGCATTGTTGCACTCTGCACCGCACCACACCGCACAAACAGACATTTAAAAAACAAAAAAAGCAGATATGATAATTAATTACATCTGGTTTCTATTCTTAGATGTCTGGCAGGTGTCAACTGTCTGTGTGTCAGCACAGACTGGCACTGATGCATGCAGCGCCATGCAGCGTAAACGGACATCAACAAAAAAAAAAAAAAAATAGAAAATAAAAAAAACGTAAACAGAACAATTTATAACTGTAAAACACAAACTATTAATAAATAGCACATTTCAACAGAAGCACGGAACATTACAGGGAGCCTCACCATCTGACCAGCCTCTACACGGATTCAGTATCCCTGTTACTATGCTCATCCTAGGCAGTGTGCCATGATTAATATGCATGACACACTGCTGAGGGAGAACTATGGCCATGTACACAGGTACATTCCTTGTAGGCTCTACATGGAGCCTACACAGATTTTATTAAATCTTGGGGTATTGGGGTATATGTGGAGGGAAATTATTCTCCAAGTTTGTCTCTAAGGGAGTTCAAATGGGTGTCAGCCTGGAGGGAGAGAAAACACTTTTGCCTGTTTCAACATGGATAGCCTGCATCTATCTCATCAGGGCTTTTGCATACTGACTGTGACTTTTTCTACTACTTTTTTAAGAAAATGTCACTTTATTCGGACTACTAAACCGAGTAAATGCAAATTCAAATCTAGCAAATGTGTACTGATATCAAAGAGACAGTCCTAATAAGAAAATGCCCTCACTCAAGGTCTTCCAAACTCAAGAAAATGTGGATATTTGAGTTGTCAATGATATCTGGTTCCAAAAAAGTGAGATCATTCCCTCCTTATATGGATTTTCTGTGGACCACTAATTTATCCCTGCAAGATGGGATATTAGCAACTTTGGCTGTGGTGTATCGATCTTTACCCAAAACCCTACCACATCTTGACTAACTGACCATGACAATGACGTCAAACACCTTCATATCCTAATATCAATAAATAAGATCTCATACCACATCCTGTCCAACACAGAACCCTGTCCATGACAAGAGCAATGTATAAAACGTATTTTAATAAACTAGACACCTCTACAAATAAATATCTTCAATGCCTCATTGAGTTGCTTTAAGTTTCTCATTGTAAATTACCTCAATCAAGTTGTATCTTACCCCACTAGGGTTACCAACAGACTTGAGCTTGTCCTTACAAACATAACCCCATCAGCTCCTTGCCAACTTGCATATCCACATTGGTCATATTAGATGGCCACCCTGCTTTATTCATTGTACGGTCATAGCACAGATCACTATCCAACCTAACCATCTTAAGGGACATCTCAAAGGCCAATTTCTTTGTAACCAATAGCAAATGCCACTACCTATACCCGATGTTTGTGCTGCAATCTCAGTTCTTACATAGAGGTTTACATTCCTATTTGCTCCAAATACGATGCTAACTTTAGAAACAAATCTCTGTGGTGGAGCTCAACTATCATTAACTCTACAACAAAAAAAAGCTCACAGCCCTAAAGAATAGACCCAAATCTCAGTGTTTATAATCAACCTCAAAAGGATTAACAAAGAACTCAGTACCAAGATTAAATCCTAATGAGTTAATTACGAATTAAAAATAATTATGTCACCTAAGGAAAAAAAAAACAAGATGTTGCTTAATTATGTAAATAACCTTAGAAATAATATCCAGCTTTGCACCAGACTTATATCTAATAGCATCACCCAGTTAAATCCTGAGGGTACAGCTAACATACAGAAAGAGCAGTTAATTTTTAACTTTTCCCTTCTGCCTCCTCCATACATTTCAATACAAAGTATCCAGTCTATATCACCCCGGTAATTACCACAAAACAATATTGACTGCACTGTCCAGGATCAAAAAACACCATTTTTATAGGCCCAGATGATATACTGGCTGTTTTCTGGTCAGTATGAAGCACCACCTAACAGACCTCCTCCTTAAAGTATTTAAGCACATTGCCTCCCTGGGATACATGCATAATGCCTGGAAAACAGCTATATTTGTTTCCCTACACAAAGGAGGCCACACCATATACCTTGACAACCACAGACCTGTCATTTGTAAAGGGATGGAATGCATTATCATAGACCTCATGAATGGGGACATACAGGCCTACAATCTCCCGATCCTAACCAATATGGCTTTGTAAAAGGTAGATTGTGCCTATTAAACTTAGTTCAGTTCTTTGCAGGAGTCACAGAAGCACTAAATGAGGGTAACTCCATGCACAGAACTTACCTTATTTTAGCTAAGACTTTTGACATTATACTTCTCGCTGTCATCATTGACATTGTCAGTTCTGACATTGAAGGCCTCAGGCTAACCAAGTTCATGGATGACTGCAAACTTGGAGCCATCATTAACCCCCGTTGAAGATACTCCGGTCCTTCTTTGGGGCCTAACTTGGACAAATTCATTGTTTTAGGATAACAGTCTTTTTGTAACATCTTACAGATTTGGAAAAGTACAGTTGTGTACACTTACCATAAATGTAGATGTTCGAGTGTATTCACTGTTGCAGTCATTACATTTGGGTAATCTGCTTGCAGGTTGCCCTCAGTCAGCCTGATTAACAAAGTCTTGGGTCCTGCATCGGTTGCTGTCCCTTCTTCCATGACGTCAGGTCATCATGGGTATAAAACATGCAGACAACGCCATTACATAGGTTTTTCTTGCTCCAGATGTCAGGTACTCCCCTAGTGGGGAGCAAATAAACATAAAAACCCAAAGCTATACCTCCAACAAAAAGCAAATACACCAAAAAGGCTTTTAAGCATAGTAAAGGAAAGTAGAGGTATAGCCAGAAGAAGTTAGGGGGCTGATGGGAGGATAACCAGGACTGCAACAGTGAATACACTCAAACATCTAAATTTATGGTAAGTGTACACAACTGTACTATGTTCTTCATGTTTCACTGTTGCAGTCATTACATTTGGGTAGATTACCAAAGCTATGGTTGGGAGGATGAGTTTATATAGCATTTGGGCCAGCTATTAGGCCCTGCAAGACAGCGGTTGCAAAGCCAGCTCTGGATTTAGAGAAAATTGGAAAATGATAATGCTTGGTGAAAGTATGTACAGAACTCCAGGTAGCAGCTTCTAGGATGTCCCTGGTAGGAACACCTCTGAGGAAGGCTGCAGAAGTAGATGCAGCCCTGGTGGAGTGAGATCTGATCCCCTGGGGGATAGGTTTTCCATGGTGCTTATATCAGAAATTAATGCAATGGCTTATCCATTTAAATATGTTTTTTTTTTAAATAGCCTTCCCCTCTGCCCCTGCAGCAAATGCTACCAGCAGTTGTTCAGATTTTCATCGTGGTTTAGTCCTGTCCAAGTAGAATCTAAGTTGCCTGTGCACATCCAAGGAATGCAGAATCTGTTCCCCTTTGTTCTGTGGATTGGGAAAAAAGGTTGGCAAATTAATGGACTGATTAAGAGCCACACTGGATACCACTTTGAGCATGAAGGATGGATTGGTCCTGAGTGACACCCTGTCCGCATGCAAGATGATGAAAGGCTCCACTGCCATAAGGGCCTGTAATTCAGAAATCCTTTTAGCTGAAGTGATTGCTAAAAGGAAAGCTGTTTTCCAAGAAAGAAATTTTAAGTCTGCAGTAGCATCTGGCTCGAAAGGAGGTAGAGTGAGTTTCTCCAATACAAAGTTAAGGTCCCAGGCAGGGGTTGGAGCTCTCCTGGGTGGTCTCAAGTTTTTGGCCCCTCTGAGGTACTGCTTGAGCAGAGTATGAGAGAAGAGGGGAGGTTCTGTGTTATAGTGAGCTGAAATGGCTGGGGCGTGAATTTTAATGGAGGAAAAAGACAGGTTCTTGTGAAGCATCTCAGTTAAGTATTGCAAAATCTGAGGTAAATTGGGCGCTGCTGTGTTCATCCCTTGAGATTGGTTCCAGGCACAGAATCTTTTCCATTTTTCAGCATAATATTTTCCAATACTAGGTCTCTTTGCCTCTAAGATGACATCCATCACAGGTTTGATGAGGGATGATAAGGGTGAATTTAAGTGATTAGCCAGGCTGCAAGGTTCAATGTTGGAAGCTGAGGGTGCAGAATTTGTTTTTTCTGCTGAGACAGCAGGGAAGGTGTCTGTGGCAGGTGCCAAGGAGATAACTTTGACACACTGCACAGGAGGGGGTACCAGTGTTGGCACAGCCAGTCTGGAGCAATCAAGATCATCCTTGGTTTGTCCTGTTTGACTTTTAGTAGAACTTTGGGGAGCAGAGGCAGCGGGTGGAAGGCATAGACTGATAGGTTTTTCCAGCTGAAGGACAGAGCATCCACTTTCCAGGCTTGTTTGTGGGGAGTCCTTGTGCAAAACTTGTCCAACTGGTAGTTCTGGGGGGAGACAAATAGATCTATATCTGGGCACCCCCATTCGCTTGTCAACATGTTGAAAATCCTTGGTTCCATTTTCCATTTGTGTGGGTCCATGAGGTTTCTGCTTAGTCTGTCTGCCAGTGTATTCAATTTTCCTGGCAGGAATTGAGCTTGTAGGTGCACTTGGTAGCTCAAGGCTGTGTTCCACAATGCCATGGCTAGTCTGCAGAGAGGGTAGGAATGTGTACCCCCCTGATTATGTACCACATTACAGTAATGTTGTCCGTCCTTACCATTAGTTGTCCTGGAAGAATGTAGTCCTTTAAGGCTGTCAGAGCATTCTGTACAGCTAATATTTCTTTTTGATCGATATGCAGGTGCATTTGATTTGGGTTCCATTTGCCCTGAATGCACTTCCCTGCCAAGTGAGCCCCCCATGCATAGTCTGATACATCTGTAGTTAAGGTTTGGGTGGCAGGGGGTAGTGTGAATGGTAGTCCCTTGTTTTGGTGGCAGGCCTCTGCCCACCAGAGGAACTCTACGTGTAGGCAAGGTATGATAGGAATCATTGTTTCCAGGCTGTGAGAATGTTGACTCCATAGGCTTTTTAGATACCACTGTAGTTTCCTCATATGCAGTCTTGCATATGGAATTAGAAGAATGCAGGAGGCCATAAACCCCAAGGCTTGCTGTATTTGTCTTGCAGATAGCAGGATTTTTCTGGCCACTGGTCTGAAATAGGTTACCAAATGAATTTACTTTTCTGGCATGAGGTAAGCCATCTGGGAAGTTGTATTCAACCATGCTCCTGGGAATATAATTTGTTGACAGGGTACCAGTTGTGATTTCTTTTCATTTATGGTGTACCCCATACAAGTTAGAACCCTTTTTACAAACGTCAGATGATTCAAAAGTATGCCCTGGATTTCTGCCTGAATTAGACAATCGTCCAGGTATGGGTATATTTGAATACTTCTTTGCTGCAAAATGCAATAACTGGAGCCAGGCACTTTGTGAATACCCTGGGTGCAGTAGACAAGCCAAAGGGCAGTGCAGAGAACTGATAATGCATGCAGCCTGCTTTGAAGCATAGGTATCTTCTGCAAGATTCCCTGATTGGGATGTGAAGGTATGCTTCTTTTAAATCTAGTGTTGCCAACCAGGCATCTTTGCCTAGCATAGGAAGCAATTGGTGAAGAGTCAGCGTCTTGAATTTTGGAATCTCCAGAAAGGTGTTTAGAGTAGACAGGCCCAGGATTGGACACCATGATTTGTCTTTTCTGGGTACCAGAAAAAGTCTGGAGTAGAAACCTTGTCCCTTTTCGTCTTCTGGTACCAGTTTAATAGCCCCCATGCTTATGAGGGAAAGTGCTTGTTTTTGAACCTCTACCCACTGATTTGGGGGCAGGTCTGGCCACCCATTTGGTGCTGGCAACATTTGGAAATTAAATCTGTATCCCTGGGACACTATATTTAAAACCCACTTGTCCTGGGTTATGAGTCCCCAGTTATTTGCATGAAGAGCAGTCTTCCCCCCAAAGGGGCGGTCAAAAGATAAGTGCTTGGGAATTTTAAAAGGAAGTCATTGAGACTGTTTACCATAGGGGGTGTCTTGTTATTTCCAGATTTGGGAGTGGAGGCCCCCCACTGCTTAGTTCTGAGAGTCCCCTAGGACTGAAACCTGGGGTTTTTGCTCTGTCTGGTTTTGGTTTGAGAAGACCTGAAATGGACTGGAAAGGAACAATTCTTAGTAGGCCAGTGCCTACTAAATCTAGGAGGTTGCACCTGTAAAGTAATCTTTAACAGTTTGCATAGATTTAGCTTTATCTTCCATCTTTTTAAGAACTTCTTCAGCCTTGTTGTCAAACAGGCGGCCCAGATTTAAAGGAGCATCCAACAATTTAGCTTTAGCATGATCAGGCAAAGATTGCTCCTTAAGCCAAGCATGCCTTCTAAGCACAGACCCAGTAACAGCAGCCCTGCAAGAGGCCTCTAAAGAATCAAAACCACATTGCAAAGTATGTTTTCCAACTTGTTCAGCAGAATGCATTAAGTCCTGCAAATCTTTATTTTCCACACAGTCAGGAATCAACATCATTTTCTGTGTAAGCAGTCCAGTGACATGTTGCTGATATTTTAACTTATGAAATTGGCAGTTTAAAGCTCTGATTGCCAAGGTTGCAGAAGTATAAACCTTTTTACCCCATCTATCCAGCACCCTGGAGTCTCTATCAGAAGGGGTAGGATTTTTAGCAGTAGAAGCCTAAATGACCTTGGGCCCCTGAGAAATAGTCTCTGCATCTGCAACAGGATTTTTGAAAAGGAACTTGTGGGACTCAGGAACCCTGTAGTATCTGTCAGGTTTACTAGGAGCAGGAGGCAGGGAATCAGGGGCCAAACTGCATTCCGAGAAAACATCATCAACAATGTCTAGTACAGGAGGTATAGTCAAAGGCCTATGCTGAGGTAGAAGAAGGAAATCTCTAAGCCTCTTTTTTGAATCAGAAAATTCCTGGCTTTCCCAGTGAAAATGCTCCCTTAAAGTATGTAAAGTTTCCCCCAAAAGAAAAACCCTCAGGAGGGGAAGCAGAGGGAATAGAAATTTCTGCATCAGAATACTCATAAGTAGGTATGGACAAATCCAGGTCATCAGAAGAGTCAGAAGAAACAGAATCCTGATCACAAGATTCATAATCAAGCTCAGCCCTAGGCCTCTTGGGGGGTGTTGACTACCCCTGATTAGAGTTATTAGATCTTCAGCCATTTTTATCATTTGTTTTTTAGGCACAGGGGCCTGAGCATGTGGCCTGGGCTTTGGTTTTTTAGACATGGATCGAGATTTAGGCCTTAGTAATGAAGGAGGTGTCGATTTAATATGCAAGTCTGTAGGCCTGAATACACCCTCAGAAGCCAGTGCCTGTACAGCAGCTCTGGACCTATCCAAAGTAAGAGACATCCACGGGTTCCATAGTTGAAGTATCTCGCGGCATACTGGACTCTGAATGGGTCTCAGTAGAGGTCTGCGAATCAGAAGTAGCGGGTATCAGGGGCTGCGAAAGTGCCTCACTGAGTACCGGTGAACTGGTGACTGGCTTAGGAGAAGCATCGGCAGCAGTTTTTGACCTCGGCGGCCTGTCTCTGTCTTTATCTTTGCATTTTTTTCAGAATCCCGGTAGTTGGTTGGCTAACCGGTGACATTTCTGGATAATTAAACCAAGAACCAAAATATTTAGAGGCAAAAATATATCGATGATAGATAGTGCGCTGATTAAATAAGGCACAAATCCGACAGCAAGATATGTCATGGTCAGGGCCTAGGCAAGGAATACAGTACGAATGAAAATCTTTATGAGGTATTTGCTTTCCACAAGTAATGCAATTATTAACTTTTACTGACATTGGTAAGGAGCAAGAAAAAGTTTCCTCAATGGGGTACTTAGCTTTAAGTTGAAGACTTCCTTTCTGAAAATTGAAAACGAAAATTTCAGGAGTTGGCCAACCAGCACTTGCGAACTGCTTCTGCTTCGGGCTCCACACACCAAGAAAGACTGATGTAATGGCATCAGCTGCATGTTTTATACCCCTGATGACCTGACATCATGGAAGAAGGGACAGCAACCGATGCAGGACCCAAGACTTTGCTAATCAGGCCAAATGAGGGCAACCTGCAAGCAGATTACCCAAATGTAATGACTACAACAGTGAAACACAAAGAACATCAGGAACTTTCACATAGCTACTAGATAAATGACACCCTTTTCTAAACAGACACTGTCATTAAAAATCAAGACACCTTCATGGTCAGCTAACTCTCCTTTGACCACCATGTATCCTCTATCACTAGGAACGCCTTCTCATTCACCTAAATGACTATTAAAAGCATCTCCTAGCAGTCAAATTAGGTTATCATTCCCATTTATTCATGTCTCATTAGGCCCATGCTAGAACACACTGCACTCTATAGCATGTACTTACTTGTCCAAAGTCCTAATCCAACTTGAAAAATCACAGCGGTTGCTTACTAGACAAATATCTCAGGTATAAAGCCTTGGTTTCTTCTGTGCTCTTACATACTAATACAAGGTAATCTATGATTGGCACACAAAGCTGTAAATGACCCAATCAAGACTGATTTAACTGGTAGTAAAAATAAGCAAGATCAAAGGGCTAAATCTGTACAGTAAGATACCACTTGAATTGTTTGCATGACAAATATTTATTCTCCAAAAATCTCTACATTTGGAACAAACTCCCACTTTCTGTAAGTCAAAAACTTGTCCTTCACTATCCACATATCTAACTTAGATGAATGGATGGGAAACCACAAATATACCCAAGGCCTAACCTCATTACCCATTATGGATAGGGCAAGTAATTAGATGGGTGTACCACTGGGATTGCACTGGGTAGGCTATAAAGACTTGCCTAGTAGAAACAAAGAAATCTAGGAATCTATGTCAAGAAGGTGGAGTGAATACTTTTGTATGTTAACAAAACATTTTATGACTTTTTTGGGGTCCCTTTTTCTTCATTCATTGCATGCAAACTGACCATGTCTGCAAATACTTTAGCCTAACCTATTCCTAGCATTTTGTATGTTATTGCAATAAAATTATTCAAATAACTCTTTTTCAGAAAAAGTTTCATACATAAAGTTGTTGATTTTCACAAACACATTTTAAATTTAACCACATTTTGCAATGGTAATGTAGATGGTAAGTATGAGCAGAATTTATCTGTAATGCTGTTGCTGTTTGGGGACATCTTTTGTCCTTTCTGATTGTACTGTACTGTCAAAATTACAAGGAATATGATATATTTCCATGGAATGGATAGTACACATATACACACTATCAGGGAGCAGTGAAAATTCCTTGTGGGGTAAATGGTCAGACTTTTCTGAACATACACCATTCATTGCAGCCTTCTGCCATGTCTTAAATTTATTTACTTGGATCGAATATGGCTGTATTCAAGCACTTTAGTATTTACAATTTTAATCTTTCCACTGCCTAACTCTTCCAGGATATATTATTGAAATGTCTGAGAAACAATAGCTCTTAATATTGCATATTAAGCATCTTTGATAGGTATCAAGTTCATAATTTTTATAGTTGTAATAAAGATCAAATTATATACATGACCAAGTCTGAACAATCATTGCTTGTCCAACGTGTGTTTTTGCTAATGGGAAACCGCACCAAAATTATTTTTATATCACAAACACTATAAGAGCTTCAGATGTGTACATGTTATTATATAATAACAGCTATTTTTTCTTAATAATATAAATGATTATCGGTCACAAGAAGTGTCACGCCCATAGTAAATTTTGTATTACTTTTGAAACAAAGTTTGGTAACCATCTTGTAATAAAGATCACTGCAGCTACGAAACTAATAAATGTGACGGATATTATTTTCTCTATGGTGCTAATTGCCAGAAATAAAAATAAATCAGATGTGTAACTAGGGTATGGTGAAGAAGGAAGCTGCCTTGGGTGTGGGATGTCAGGGTGGCAAGCAGAAGATGTCTGACTGGGAGGTAGTACACTACCAGCATTCAGAAATTAATGGTGACAGTGCCATTAGCAGTCAGGAAGCTCTACAGTGCTCCATGTTTGGTATATGAATTATAGCAAGGCACCTGTAGCAAATGACTCACTATAGTTTAAAGTAGGGAATGTTTTTTTTTTTGCTTCTGAAACACTTGAGGAGCATAGGAAGGGACTCAGCTTGCTTGCTTACTCCTGAGGTGAAGAGTGTACATATTTTTTTGCTTCATTGAGAAACAAAGAAAAGGACCCAGCTTCCTGGTTATGCTCTTGAGGTGAGAAGCACTAGCCAGATCAAGGACTGGACCTCTTTTTTTTTATGCTCTTTAGCTCCTAGAGTTGACAAGCACGTTATTGTGCAGTGGCACTGGGCACTAAATGAGCCAACTGTGGTTCTGACAACAATGTTCAACATAAAAATTATACCCCCATAACAAATAAGCACAGACACTGTACTCATTTAATGGATTCTCAGCTGTACAGTACGTTAAATAAAAGGGTCTATATTAGAACACTGGACGTTCAAAATTTTGAGTGTTCTAATATCGAACCCTATGAATCGAAAATTTAAAACATTGAACATACAGAACAGTGAATTTTTTCCTAGGGAAAAAAATTGCTGTTTCAAAACACATACACACAACACAAGCACACCAAACAAACAGCAATCCACACACATACACCTAAACTCTTACACCTAACCCTACACTAAACTATACATACACCACTAACTATCTACTTACCTTAACCCTAACCCTAACCCTAAGGTCTGCCACTATCACACAGTCACCTCACCTGCGCCCTAACCCTAACTCACCTACCCCGCCCTAACCCTCAAATCCACACAATTGCACACTTACCTGACCCGCGCCCTAACCTTAACTCACCTAACCCGTCCTAACCCTCACGTCCACACAATCACACACTTACCTGAACCCGACCCATAACTTTCCACCCCAGTGCTGAAAATACTGAAGCAACAGAAATGGACAACAGAATTCTTTCTCTAGGAAAAAATTTGGTTTTCTGTTTCTTTGATATTTTCAGCATTCGCTGAAAATGGGTCGATATTAGAACACTCTAAATTTTGAACATTTGGTTTTCTAATATAGACCCAAATAAAACTAAAGACACAAAATAAGTATGAAAGAAAGTGGTAGCAACTGCACTCAAAGACATGCACTGTGCAAGTGTCCTCATATACAGAACTGTACATGTGCACAATAACTCTCTAACCTGACTTTAGAGCCTCCAACCATGCAACAACAAGTAGAAAAAATACAAGTTCCATCATGCAATGGAACTTTTTACAATTGCAAAGCATTTTTGAATTTTAAATAATGCCATTGCAGTGTAACGGTAGATCTCCAATATCACTATATTTATTATAGGAGGACGTGCCTTTCATCCTCTGTTGACAGCTAAGGTTCTACCACTTTAGAAACTAGGTGCATCACCACTACAGTGATCTGTGGCAAAGAAAACAAGAAAATATGATGGTGTAGAGCGTGCAGGTTGCAGAGGACCAACCATCTTCTGTTAGTAAGTATGCACTTTGATATGTCCTGTTAGATTTATTTATCATGGTTTTGTTTCATCTTTGTCAGCATGCAGCAATTTTTGTTCTGTTTACTGTTGTACTTTTCCAGAGGTACTGCATACAGTTATGTAAAGCACATTTTGCTATATGTATTATGTTCTAGTGTAATCTGCATATATTCTTCTTTGCAGATCTAGATGATGATTGATGCCTCAAAAAGATGAGTCTAGTTGTATTCAAAGGGAAAACTATTTACCTGGTATACTATTGCTAGTTATAGATAATGTCAGGTAAAATTATACTGCATTCTGTAAGTGTCCTTTCTTTTACTATACCATCACTTTTAATACTAGTGCAAAAAAGAAAGGAAGACATGTGCCCTGTAACAATTGTGTTCACCATTCTGCACACCTAGGGCATCATAACAAATGTGTGGGAAACCTTGTAAGTACTAGTAAATGTGATGGTCCTGCAAAGGCACCTGATCTGCCAGTACTGAGGCTGTAGAGGGGGAAGTTGAGGCTGTTGTACCTCATTCAGTGTCCATAAGCCTGGCTGATGTGTCATGTCATCATGTGTCTGTACAGGGAAAACATGAGGATCACATCTGTTGACAATACTACCTTGTTGCCTTGTATAAGAAGGCTGCACATGCTGTTTGAGTGCACACTGCATCACACATACAACGCCTTACATGACAACTGTTGTGTGCTTTTTGATCATCCTCATCTATATCTTTCTGGAAATACCTATTACCTGTTGCACGATCATGAACCCTATATTTATATCCATATCTTCCCTGTATCTTGTATCTTACCTACTACTATCTGTATATGTGCCTCTGCCACAATGCTTTTTTTCCAGTGGCATCCCTGACTGTCTTGTTTCTCTGCTTATCAGTGCAGCTGTTTCACCCATTCTGAGTAGCTTTTGCATTTACACTTTTTTCTTGTATTTGCTCTAGTCTTTCTTTGCTATGGTAAACTTTCAAAAATAAAAGGAAAAATAAGTAAATGTATAATAAAATAAAAACTAAAAAGAAAAAAAATAAACAAACAATGGAGGCTGTGGCAGACAAAAATTTATTTGACCTACATGCATACTCCTTTAATCCAAAAGTTTTCCTATGAGTATCCCTGATCTGTTCTCCCTGTTTGTATTATTTTGTTCCCCATACACTGGCCTAGTTTCTCTCAATGGTGTTTGTGTTTTGAGCACTCCACCATACAATATCTAGCACAACTGCATTTTGTACATTGCTTGGTTTGTGCAATTTTTGGGTAACATTTATATGGAAGTTAAAGAGTTGTATATGTACAAGTGTTCTGCATCACAGGGTACATGTTAATGTTGTGTGGTTAGTATTACTTAGAACAGTTTTACTGCTATACTTGCACATTCATACATGATGCACAGTAAATGCACAGTGCATAGTCTGCCATGTCGGTTACAGCAGGCTTGTTCAGTTTTAGCATGCAGATAAGAACAATGTTGCCCTAAGATGATATGGTGTCTTTGCATTTATGCCCAAATGTTCTTGGTAGTATGTTTTGTTTTCATGAAATTTACTTTCTTCTTGTTCAGTTATTTTTATTCAAAAGCACATCTATAGTTGGCCATTGTAGTTTATACAATGGTGGCTGTGTAATCTGCTGCATGGGTGTCTGCATATACAGGATAGCTACTCGGTACCATGGGTACCTTAGCCATTGCCTGTATTTATTAATATAATGGCAATTTATATTGTTGTTCTCTTGTTCATCTTGGCTGTTGTGATTGTTAGATCATCAGACATGTAATGGCACACCTATAAGGATCCTTTTTATGGGGATGCTGTATTCTCTGTGTGCCACAGGCAATGGTTATTTCCAAACATTTTTTTCTCACCACTGCCTGCTGATCATCAAGCCTTGCCATTGACTGGTCCTTAATGTCTTGGGTGAGAGATGATTGTAAGGCTGTCATGCATGCAACTGCTAGGCTTTTCTGTTTTGCATGGCACTACCTCCATCCCTGTGGCTGATGTGGGCACCAGTATCACTGCATGGGCATCCTACACTGTCCCATGACATGTCCATACATAGTCCCACATGTGTGCTTTTTCAGCGCTACAATCACTGTATTGGGATTAACAAGCCCATATCTTCCAGTCTTACAGCCATTGTGAATGAGCAAGCCTCTTCTTTCACTGGAGAAATCAGTCAACCACAGCCATCATCTTCCTCTCCCCATGAAGGGCAAGCTGACATAAGCTGCTTGCACCCATCACAGAATTTATTAAAGTATATATATATATATATATATGTTTTGTTGGAGTCTTCTTTATTTTCCATGGATGTTTCTGTCCTGGCTGCACACCCATAGTCCTTGAGACCAACATCATGTTGTCCACAAGATAGAGCATAAGCGGTGGGATTAATAGGTTCATAGGTTCATAGGTAGATACTAGGCTATCTGCCCTAGGGCATTTATAAGCCTAGCCAGAGTGTATTTGGCTTCCGCCTCCCTATTAGATTAGCCTACTGTGCCTCTGTAAAGTAGGTCACAGAAGGTACCCTTTTAAGATTAGTTTACTGTGCCTCTGTCTAGCAGAGACACAGAAGAGATCCCAGGGGTGAATTTGCGATTTCCCATCCACGCGTCCAGATTTCGCTTGAAGAGGGTCAGCGAGGGGCTATGTCTAACATGAACTGGGATTCTATTCCAGAGTGAGGGGAACCTCTGGGAAATGAATCTATCCCTCCAGCATGTCCTATTTATTTTTTTGCTGAGGTTTAGGTCCCTGGAGCATGTAGCTCTAAGGGACTTGGATATTTTGAGGTGGAGCATGTCCATTAATTCTGGGTTTGACATGGCTTTGTACATCAGGCATAGATCGCCTCTGAGTAGGCGGTAAGCAACTGAGTAGAGCTGGAGTTTCTTTAGTCGAGCTGCATAGGACATCTGTTTGTAGCCCATGATCCTCTTGGTGAGGTACTTTTGGGGTCTCTCCAGTTGCTGCAGGTGTCGGGTAAGGTACATCCCAAAAGGGGCATTGTATTCAATTATGGGCCTGATGAGTGATGAGTAGAGGGGCACAATGACCTCTCTTGATCTAGATGCGAACCCTTTCGTGATAAGGTAGGCTATATAGAAGGTCTTTCTAACCACTTTGGCAACGTGATTATCAAAGGAGAGATTACTATCTACGTTGGTCCCCAAATCTCTAATTACTTCTTCCATACTTAATGGATTACCACCTATGTGGTAATTTGTGGACACCTTGTTTTTCCCAAAGGGGATGACTATGCACTTTTTAGCATTTAGCTTGAGGCCGTGGCTCTGGCACCAAGCATCCGTTTCTGTGAGACCCTTTTGGAGGATGCTTTTGTCAGCTGGAGATACAATTATGGCCCCCAGTTTGCAGTCATCTGCGAACTTTGTCAGCCATAATCCCCCCGTGTTAGCCTGAACCTCAGAGAAGTATATACCAAACAAGAGAGGTCCAAGAAATGAGCCCTGTTGGACGCCACTTGTAACTGGTTTGGATTTGGACATGGTACCTGTGATTCTGACCATGTGGGTTCTATCTCTGAGCCAGTTTGCAACCCATCTTGTGATATAGGGGTTGATATTTAAGCTGATAAGCTTATTTATGATGCCCGAGGGGGGTATTGTGTCGAAGGCTTTTGCGAGGTCCAGGTAGGCTGTGTGGACTACCTTGCCCTCATCTATGGCTTTGGTAACTGTTTCAAAGAAATCAACTAAGTTTAAGAGGCAAAATCTGCCCTTAACAAAGCCGAATTGGGTAGGGTCCAGTGTCTGGAGGCTCCCAATATCTTTGTTTATGAGTTCCATGATAATACGCTCCATAGCTTTAAAGACCAGACTAGTCAGGCTTATGGGGCGATAGTTTCCGGGGTCTGTTGTGGCACCACCTTTGTGGAGTGGGACCACTGTAGCTATACGCCATTCTTTGGGTACATATACTGTAGTAAGGCTAAGTTTGAACAGTGACTTAATGTGAGGGTTCAGTTCTTCTTGGAGCTCATGTAAGACACAGCCTGGGACACCATCCGGTCCCATAGATGCTGTGTTTTTTGCTTTGGAGAGAGCAGCTTTCACCTGTGCATCTGTGATGTCAGGGAGGTTACATTCAGTTGGGATAGGCATTTGCTCCTTTGGGGGGGAAGAGGGGGAGAAGTTTGCACTGAATCTGTCTGCCGTGATGTTGGCTATGTCTGTAGGTTTGGTATATTGTGCACCGTTATGCAACAATTCAGAGCATATCTGGGAGTTTCCACCCATGTTCCTGACATAACTAAGGAAGGCCTTGTGATTATCTTTAGTGTCTAGGGAAATTTTTCTTTCGAAGCTGGCCTTTGATGATTTTATGAGGGATCGAAGTTTCTTGCTAATACTGATCAGAAATGCCTTCCCTTTCTGGGATTTTTCTCTGTCATGTAGTAGCTTCCTCCTTCTGTTGTATAGCTTATTTATGGCCGGGGTCCACCAGACCGGTCTCCTGTTTTTGGAGGAGTGAGTCTTGGTTTTATTTGGGATAGCACAATCCATGCATTCCTGCAGGTGCTCTTAGAATGCATTTGTATAGGATTCTGTGGATTGGGCTGTATTATCCTCCTTCCCAGAGGCTAGTTGGGTAGTTGAAGTCACCCAATAACATAGTGTTTGGAGAGACCTTCATATTCTCCAGTGTTCTCAGAAATGCCAAGTGGGGTTTCTGTAATAGGGAGGGTGTTCTGTAGCAGGCTACAAACTGAAAGGCAGTTTTGCCTACTGTTAGTTGCACATGGATGGTTTCCGATGCTTTGTGCAGTGCCACTAACCTGGAGGTGTAGGTATCTTTGATGAATATAGATACTCCCCCTCCTTTTGTGCTTCGGTCCAAGTTTTGGGGCCAAAACGCATGGTATGAGTTATAACCTGGTAGTGCTGGGGTGCTCTCAGGAGCCTTGAACCAGGTTTCTGTTACTGCACAGACATCGATTTTCTCCATACTGAGGAGAGCCTCGAGTGCGTGCATCTTAAGGTTTAGACTTCTGGCATTGAGTAGCATTACCTTTAGTTTTTTTATCCTTGGGTTGTCTATGGAGGTGGGTTTGTCCTTTGAGCCTTGCCTAAAAAAGGCACTATGGGGGTGGCAAGAGCCTTGGCCAGTATACAAAAGCCTAAGGGTGACTGGTGCAAGCCGTCCCTAGCGAAGCAATGTGGCTTGTCGAGCATGTCATCCCAGGCTGACAGACACTGGATCCCCTTTGAATGACACCAATACTTTAGCCAATTGTTGAAACTGATCATTTTGTCTTTATACTGTGGCATCATTCTTGGTGAGGGCAAGATGCTACTCAAGGTCAGGGTCATATCAGCCTGGGCTACATGGTTAGAGAGCTCCTCTATGTCTCTTTTCATGTAGGCCAGGGAGGTACGTCTCAGGTCATTCACACCAGCATGGACAATGACGGAGTCATACTTGTACTTGCTTTGGAGTGACCTGAGTGCTTGCGTTATGTGGCGGATCCTGGCACCCGACAGGCAGCTTACAGTGACCTTCTCCTTGTTCAGTCTGGTGAGCGGGACATCAGTGTGCCGGACAATAGAGTCCCCTATAACAAGTGTATTTGGTGTGTTGTTCGGCCTTAAGGGCTGTGACTGTGAGGCACACTGATTTTGTGAGATATGTGATTCATGGCTATTGTTGAGGGGTGGCTGTTGCTTGGATATCTGCTTAGGAGGTCTTTGATGTTTAGGCAGATTTTTATTTAGAGCCTCCGAGTATGTTTTTGTGTGTTTATGTGTTGGGTATGCAGATGCAATAGGTCTGTGTGAGACTGGATTTGTGGTGTGGGTGGTTACCTTTTCCTCCTGACTGACTGCGCCAGTCTTGGGTTGAGAGAGCTCTGCCTCCAGTTTGACTGTGTAACTGCATCTCTCACATGTATTAGAGTTTGTTGGAAGGAGGAGAGGGTTGTCTGTGTACATAAGACAATTGTAACATTGCCTCAAAATTTCCAGATTCACCAGCTGGACTGGAGAGTAACCTTGAAAATGACCCTTGGATATACCAGATTAGTATAGGGAACTGTTTTTTTACTGATCAGATTAGGGAAGGGAACTGATTTTTCACTTGATCAGGAGCCTAATACTTATGAGAAGTCAAGGAGGGTGTAGTGCTTTAGTTAGTTAGTGTTTCCTTATACGAGCTGAGCAAGTGCAGGGCTTTAGAAAGAGAATAGAGTGATTACTTTGAGAGTTTGAACAGTTCTAAGGGAAAAAGTGAAGAGCAGACTTTGTGGAGCCTGGAATAGTTTAAACCTGTTTAGGCGGCGCTGCCCGATGCTGCTCAGTGAGCAAAACTGCGCAAAAAGAGAGTTGTAGGGTTTTAAGAGAGAGTGAGATCAAGGAGTTTAGAATTGACCCAAAATGGCCAATTAAACTACAGCTTCTAGGTAGTAACCACTCATCCAGGGACAGGCAGGCTGTTCAGTGTTAACCACTCCCACTGGTGAACACAGAGACTTCCCTTTAGCCCAAGCAAGCACTGGCCTTCTAGAAACTTCCAAACAGTTCAGAACAGCAAATCTGAACCATTTCCTGGAATGGTGGGTCTACTTTACATTTATCTATTAAACTCACATGCATATTTTCATGGAGACTGCTGTAAGCATTAATTGCTGCTGAGAAATGGAAATGCAGATCATATTTGAATCTATGTCATCAGAGATTATCCCTGAACCTGTCAAAGGGGATACTGACCTATCATGACTTGCTGTGAAACACTACGATTTCCAATGCTGTTTTGTTATCTTACTTTTAAAAGGCAGTTGTGATCTAAACCAGGATATTAACCACAGCTAAGACATGGATTGCATTTAATGATTAAATATAGTTTGATTTTACAACTTGCATTTTCTGTTAATTCCACCATCCAGGTCTGCTCATACAAGCAAGGTACTGTTAAACATATTTGCTATTCTATTTCTTTCACCAACACTGAGTACTGGTTTGCTAAGCCGAAAACTGTTTAATGCAAAGTTGTCAGATTTGCTTCAGGATTTCATTAGAGGGCAAAGTACTATTGCAGTGCTTGAAGATTTAGACAGGTGTTACTCGGGCTACTGTGACACAGCTAGTACTATGACAGATGTAACTTAATACATCGGACCTGTAATAGCGGGTAGACATATTCTCTCAGGTGCTAAAAGATTCATGCAAGCCCTTACTGATTTTCCCTGCTCTATAGTTTAGAAATTCTAAACACTTATCAAAACCTTGGCTTCAGAACATTTGGCACATGGCCTGACAGTATCACTCCTAGAATATATTCAACCCTGAGTGTTTAACAACTGTTTAAAGACCACAGGGCATGTGTCCCTTTCATTGCTTTGAGACAAATTCTAGATAAACTTTGATAATACGAGGCATAACACCTATTGTAACACTAACATGCATGTAACACAAGTAAGTTTTTGTTTTGTTTCCTTAAATTATTTAACAGTATTTTACCTCATTAATTACTAAGTGTGGTGCTGCGGTAGCATCGTCGCCTCACAGTTAGACGTTGCCTGTTCGATTCTCAGTTAGAGCATCTTCTGTGTGGCGACATGCATGGACGGGCATTCCTTCTTTGAAGGTTGTGCGTTAGGCCCGGCAAGCCAGCACGTAAAACTCTACTGCTAATCATTAGCAGACCGGAGTTCTGCTGGGGCGACCCCTAACCGGGAAAAGCCGAAAGATACACACAAACAATTACTAAGTGCTGTCAGTGTGAGGAAATGGCAGTATCCGTCTTATACACTTTAACTGGTCTTACAATAGAAATTTCCTTTTCCAAACATATATTCTGTTATATCATGATTCAGCAGGTTACTTCAAAAAGTGGAATATCATGGTATTGCTAAGAACTCTGTTGTACTATCTGTTATGTCATAAGAAATGCTCAATAAATCCACTTTGTGTTGTAGTATTGTACATGAAGGCATTTGTAAACTTATGGGGTAGCAAATACAATTGTATTAATAATGGTATCAGAAAGAAAATATTTAGAAATATGTTCCAGGTTTTGTATTCTTTGTTCAATCTTTTGCAAATGTACAGGCTAAAATTAATTTTTACTAGCTATTAAAAATGGTTTCAAACTGTAATGGTCGGCTCTTCTAAGGGAACAATTTACTATCTGTCTGCATTCACAGTTGGAAAAACTTCACATTCACATGGGTAAATTATCATATTGCCATGCTAACAAATTAATTTTATGCAGCATGACACTTTGATACTTGGAAGTAGAGCAAGCAGTTTTTTTTCCTTCCATGGTGACAGTTTTCTCACTTAAATCTTACACTGTGCTGACCTAGTTACAGGCTTCAGATAAATAAACTCAGTTAAAGTCTGTACAACACACTCTCCCTTTCACTTAGGTTTTTTAGTGTTTAACTTTGATTTTTACTTTTTCTTTTTCAACAGATGCATTACTTGGAGAGTTAATAATTACCTCCACACAGTTGTAGAAATGAAAGTACTTAATGACTGGTTAATAATTTGGTGACTATAATAGTTAATATTTTATTTGCGTATTATGGGATACCTTTAAATTTATTTGATTGACAGTATAAAAATCATATGAAGTTAATAGAATCCTTCCCTTCTGTTCAGCACTGATTACATAAAGAGACAAAGCCCTGACTACAACTGAAATGCGCTGAGTTAGAATAATGGCTTGGGTACCTGTTAGAGCTGTCATGGAGTAAGGTAGTTGAGACACTGCTTTAGTATGTCACCTCTCATTGGAATAGGAGAGGTTCATGTCTTGGCACTCATTTCCCTGGCAAAATTCCTGATGGAAATTGGAGATCCTGCATCAACACTGAGTTTGAGGGAAGCATGGAAGACTTGAGGGGTTATATCACCAACAGAAGTGACTAATACACCCCAACACACCTATTGCATGCTGATCCTGGGTCACTATGCGATATGCACAGTTGGATTAGGGACCTAAAGTGCTATAATCAAACCACTTCTAAACGCTGCTTTAAGGGTGCCCCAACTCAATCAAGTCTCACACTCCAATAATGGGTGGAGAGAATAGGTCAATTCCTCGTGAGGAAGGTGATGATCATTAGACAACAGGGGTAAAATGCAACAAAAACAACAATAATAATAATAAACATCCTTATATCTCTTTATTCACGCTTTCTTTTTTAATTGACTTGTCTCAATGATAGTATCAGTAGTAGAGCAAGCACAGATGGGCAGGCAAAACTTTCTTGTTAGAAACAATAATCAGATGTTAATGTTGGATAATTCCCAGATATTTCAGCAATATGAGAGATATCATTTCACCAGAGTTTTCTTCCCATCTGGGCTGTGTATCACACCTCATGGGGGAGGTATCCAAGGACATTCTGACTAGACATATGCCAGTAGGTGTAATGGTTCTACTCTGAGGGTCTCCTAGATTGCCAAATTCCACCCTGTGTTATGAAGACTGAGCTTAGTAAACAAGCATCCTATTTGGCAACAAAGAAAGGATGTGCAAAGATAAGTGAAGTCTGATATACATTGCTTAATAAATAGTTTGTAAATGGATGATTTGCTTTATTACAATACCTAGGTCTCTTGTTTGAATTATGGACAGTGGGTTTCTGTGTGGAGTTTGTATATCCTTCTTGGACTCTGATTTCTTCCCACAATTAAAACACATGGGTATTTAGTTCTCTGATGATTAAATTGCCCCTAGGTATTTCTAATGTGACTGTGCAACCTGTAATAGATTATCATTTTATCCAGAATAGCTTCTTACCTTATATCTTTGCTTACTAGGATGGATTTCAGGTCTTTGTGATCCTGAATTGAAAAGAGCAGGGTAGAAAATAGATTGGTGACGGATGGATGGCTACTTTGTAAACTGCAAGTAACCACTATAGTGGTGAAGTACCCATTTGTGACTTTGTGCATATCCAACCATTTCAAACATACAGAGACAGAATTAAGATAAGCAGTACTAAAGAAGTTAACAGCAATTATTTTCTTATAGCCCTTTTTCCTATATGATCAAAGCAAGACTATATTTTCTGTTTCCTTGCTTGAATATCAGAATAAATAAAAATGTTTCCTTTACTAAATGATGCAAGTTAAAATAGCACGCTATTGCTAATAATACCTTAGGAGATACAGAACTTGTATGGCAGATGTCTGTTCCATCATGTTGACAGTTAAGATAACGTAATGATGATTTAATCTGCCATTCTCAAGTTCAAACATTCCTAAAAAAGGATGTTACTGGTTAGAGGCCAACATAAGCATTAGGCCTTAGGAATACACAATACACCAGATAGACAGACAAGTTACTTCTTCCTAACTTTATCCATCCTGACCCATGAGTCATATAGCCATACACTTTAATTCTTGAAGCTGTATCACAATGATCTAACTTTCCTCCCTCCAACCAGTGGTTGATGTTTGAAGACAGCAAACTGGTTATAAAAGTTCTTCTCATTTGTCCAGTTTGAATGATTTAAAGCCCTTCTAACACACTAAGATATGGCAGAAATGCAGAGCAAATTTGTTGCCTTCAAGACCCCAACACATATGTGCGTGAGCTCGTGTGCACACACACACACATACACACACACACACACACACACACACACACACACACACACACACACACACACATGCGCGCATGTGCATACACACACACACACACACACACACACACACACACACACACACACACACACACACACATGCGCATGTATACACACACACACACACACACATGCGCGCATGTACACACACACACGCACGCACAAAAACAGCAAGATTACTGATGAAACCATAGCTACAAAAATCACAGTATTGGCATATCTATATATCTATTTAGGGAATCAGTCTACATATCAGATATCAAAATCTGGACTAATGAAATTCTGAAAGCAAATGCTCATGGGATTATTTTTACCTCTGAGCTGCAGGATCTTGGAGATAAGAATAAGCAGAACATATAGGGGTCTTCTCTCCCTGAATGGTATGTAAGATCTTTACCCCCTTCCCCAATAATGGCTACTGAAAAGTCATTTTAATACTATTCACATTTTTTCTCAGAATTTTGTCACTAGGAATGCCAAGAAATGTAGTTTAGTAGAAATATATGTAGAATTATGGGAACAGGTTGCAAAAGGTATAGTGGCTCCTGAACACCTAACCCTTAGTAACAGTAATGGCATTTACTTACTTAAACATCTATTTGAGTGCCTTACTGTACTCTTTCAGCAAATCATGGCATAGATGCTGTTCATTTGAAAAATACGGAGAAAAATGAATGGAAAACTGTTGTGCTTCTTGTTAGTCAAACATTTCCAACTGTTCTATATTTTCCTTCAAGGATGACTGAATGTTCATTGAAGTGACATATCCACTACAGCTATAATATTTTTATTTTCATTTTTTTCTTTTTAACAGATTGCTTTTCTTCAGAAAGGCAGGGTAGCCATCTTTGTACTCGACATACAAAGTGGGTTGACAGAAGTTCAAAAATTAAAGAATAAGTTCACTTTTGGGGACTGTCTTACTGTCCCATCTATGTGAACATTGTTCAGAGGAGACCCAGTACACAATAGGACAGAGGCAGTTGACTGCTACTTCAAAAAAAAAACATGTAAATGAAAAACAGATTGCACATAGTAAGGTACAGTATTGGTCAAAACATGATACCCTCTGTAAGTAGATGGGCAAAGATGTTGACATGATATCAGGAGGGTAAGCAATGTAATACAGTGAGATATGATATGGTTACCATTTGAGATGTCAGAAGCCACTTCAGTGAGTCCCAAAACATGGAGAATGAATGTCAAAAAAATAGACTTCATATATTATGTCTGAGATAGACATTTCTTGGGATATTCCTTTTTCTCTTTAAGGTATGGTGATCTTAGAAGTTCATTGAGTTTTGGGGGGGCTTGGTACTCACAAATATGGGGGACTGCTGCACCCCACTAGTGTGATGTCCTCACTGATAAGATCAGATCATAAAGCAGCCTCCTTTGAAATAAAGGGAAAACAATTTCCCCACCTAACTCCAAAAACTTTAAGAACTTCTCTAAGTTAAATTTCCCCCATTTAGGGATGGCATAACTAGTTTCCAATCTCCCCCAAATCCAGAAAACATAGAAAGCTATGCAGATGTGTACACAAATTCCCAGTGTGACCTATAAACAGCTACATAGAAATGGCAGTACCAGATGAAAATGAATCCAGGTCAAACCACAAAAACAAGCCACCCTGATGGACCCTTGATATTAATAGGTTGTACAACAAAATAAAGAAAATCCTGTTGAGAAGTAAGAGGGTATGAGCACAACAGAGCAAAAAGTCCCTCATTAATCTAAACAAGTGAATAAGGGAAGTAGCCAAGTCTCTCAAAGCAGACTTTGAGGTAAAAATAGCTTCAAAGCTAAGGATAACCATAAGGCGTTTTTCAGTTATGTCAGCAATCTTAAGGGCAAAACACAACAATGTGCAGAATTAGTTGTACTCATACTCAGCCAGAAGATATAGTAAATCTGCTGGCTGACAAATTCAGTTTAAATTTCACCTTCCAATCAGCCCTCAGTTCTCCCCCAAGAAATACCTTCCACCACTCCACTGCCAATTATCAGAGAACAGGTTGCCACTGTGCTCTCTAAAGCTAAAAAACATGGTTTAAAGAGGCCTGATGATATACCAGGTTGCCTTATAAACAGCTTGAATCAGGACTTATCAGGCCCATTAAGATCTTTGTTTAACCACAGCTTCTAGATTGGCTTTGTCACGATAGAGTGGAGGGCAAGAACAGTCATCTCTCTGCATAAAGGGGACCATCTACTGACTCTGGAAATTACAGACCCATAAGTCTGACTAGCCTGATAAACAATGACATAGATGACCTTGAAACACTGCGACTGACCCAATTCAGCTTTGTCAAGGGCAAGTCATGCCTATTGAACCTGGTGTATTTCTTTGAGAAAGTCACTAAGGTCATGGATGTGGGTAAAATGGTACAAATTGCCTACCTTGACCTGACCAAGGCATTTGACAGAAATCCCCACTCAGGTATTATAAAGAAACTCACAAAAATGGGCATACATTTTCATGTCACTGGATGGATAGCCAATTGGCTCACAGACAGGACTCATGTGGTTAAAGTGGGTGAATCCAGATCCAGCAAGAGGCCAGTTATTAGTGGTCTGCCACAGGGCACAGTTCTGGGACCACTCCTGTTTGCGATACACTTCTTTGAAGTCAAGGTAATGCAGAAGGCCTCTGGATGACAAAGTCTGCCAATGACTGCAAGCTGGGGTAATCATTGAATTCCCCCAATGATGTAGATATTCTTCAGGAGGGCCTAGATCAGACAAATGACTGGTACCAGCACCATGGCATTAAACTAAATGTGAAAAAATCCATTATCGTACCTTTTAGGAAGTCAAATAGCCCTGCAAATTACAACATCAATAGTACAGCCCTAAGAGTAGACTCAGAGGTGAGAGATTTAGGTGCCCAGATAGATGGTACCCTGAACTTTGACCACCATGTGTTCACAGTGTTGAGGAAGTCCTTCTATGTGGCACAACTTATAAGTAAAGGTATGTCATCCACAGTTAAGGAAATTATAGTCCAACTGTACTCAGCTCTCATTAGACGAATAATTGAATACAATGCACCATTTGGCATGTGCTTAACTAGGTAATAGCAGCACCTGGTGTGACCTTAGAGGCTCCTCTCGAAGAAAATCCACGGTGTAAACAACGTGTCCTGTCTGGATAGACTAAAAGCCCTATGCTTTTACTCTGTCTCCTACCAACTATTAAGGGGTGACCTATGCCTGATCTACAAGGCACTCACAAGTCCAGCCCTGATGGAGTTGCTACACATCCATAAGTTAGACAGCATGAGGGTCACTCGATCTAGGGATCTAAACATAGTCAGTGACTCAAAACATGCTGGAGAGACAGATATGTACAGGATCTAAACATAGTCAGTGACTCAAAACATGCTGGAGAGACAGATATGTGGCTCAGAGATTGTCCTTTCTTGGAACAGGCTTCCTACTCACTTTAAGGAGGGTCCTTCCCTAGCCCTATTCAAATGCAATTTGGATCAATGGATGGGAAATCACAAATTCACACCTGGGGCAGTGTCTATGTCCCTTATGGACAGGAGCACTCTATAAGATACTCAAGACATAGGCACAAACCCATGCCATCCTCTTGCCCCTATAGACCATATATTGGGTAAAATCTAGTTATATTGGTTAGGTTTGTATGGGGTGTTGAGCTGTTAGTCTGGTAATCTCCTGTAAACCTATGAACCAATTATGTTTTTGAGACATAGATGCCAAGAAATTCACCTTGAGAGTGAATCATTGACAGCAAGTAAGGAAAAAGTCAGGGATAGTTTTTAAATACTGCCCAAATTTAAATATGTTACTTACAGACTAACATCTGTAAACTTCCATGGACATAAAGAGGAAAGATATTCAGGGACCAAGGGAATGTTCCTTCACTTATACCTGACCATCACAACATTTCACCTCTGAAAGTGCTATGATGGTCAGCTCTCACTTTACAACAGAACAGATTTATCTTTTTTTCTGATTTTGGAGTGCAACCACAGTACTCTTTACACTACATACTAGTTAAGACTTTTTTGGTGAAGTGCCTTCTGCACGCTTTTTGTTTACAGACAGGCTCATAGCTTTTACCAGAAATAATGTACTACTCAAGTTCAAAAACAAAATTCATTGCAATCCATTACCATCTTTGATTATATTACAGTCAAATATTATTGCGGTCAGTTGAACATTAGTGCTGCTGAATATGGAACATAATATAGATTATAAAAAGCTGTTTCCTCTGTAGAAATAACATAGCTTCTAAGGCACATTTCATTTCTGTTCAATATTGATAATGCTTTTATGGTGTACATATCTGCATCAGTACCTTTGCATTATAGTGCATGAACAATTAGTTTTTTTCATACTGTTGATAAACAGAAAGGATGACTTAAAGAGGAGCACACAAAGGAAGAGGTGTCAGCTCTGTTGGTATAGAGGGGTAAAGACTGGTCTACAGCACAAAAGCCCAAGGTATGATTAGCAGCTCATGTGCCTGCTGGAGCTATGGGAAATAGAGGAGAGACGTAACATAGCTTTGCTGTTTCACTGTTTAGGGGAAGGGTGCAGGAGTGCATGGTCAGGCTGCACAGTCACATGGATGTATCACAGGTGCACAGCACAGACCCTATGTCACTGCTGATGTCAAGGGAGGCAAGACTGTCTTGAGGACACTTACTGATGCAGATCACACTTTACCCTTTTGCTGACACCCTTTTTGGACACTGAACCTTAAATGTGCTGCTGGGCACATGCAGTTGAGATCAGGTTGTAAAACAGCACAGAAGTACAACCCCTGTCTCAATAACAGCCACCTCTAGGTCATATCATGCCCCAGAGACTGAGGAATGAATGGGCCAGCAAATTGGGAGAGGGTATGATGGTCAGCAGGCAGTGATGGCAACAATACAAAAAGGATAAAGATGATAAGATGATTTTTCGACAGTAAAAACTATGTGATTCCTGCTATTTTCAGAGAATGTCCTCTTCTTACTTATCTGGCTTCTGACCTCTTCTAGCATTACTTCATTTATGAACGTATATTTCTGGCAGGTTTGATTCTTATGTGGAGCCAAGACTTCCTCGCAGTAAGTATACACCTTGCATTTACTTGTCATTTTCATTTTCTAGTCTGAGAGCTATCATTTTTATTATGCAAAATCATGCGGAAAATCTAATTTTCTGTTTTTTCATGACTGGTATAGTAAGTTGCATGGTTTGTGATGAAGCTGTAGCAACAAATTCAAATGAATATGGAAAATATAATTTTTCATCTGCTACACAGCCTGTCACACTCACTGCCTCAAACCTTCAGATGCAGTTGTACCAAGCTTTGCACTACCATAGGGATTATCACAGTTCTTTGATTAACATCTGAAAAACTGACCAGTGTTCTTGAAATAAAAGAAGAACAGTTAGTAAATTCAGCAGTTTATCACTCGATACTGGATCGCATTGGGATGGTTATATCTTGGAGTTTCTTCTGTTACCTAAGAATGGTAATTGTCATACAGATATACATTTTGGAATGCTTTATAAAAAAATTACATTTTTACATTGGCAGGAAAATCATTGATTCCTGACGATTTGACTGGCTGAAATAGGTTTCTAAAAGGCATAAAATGTTGAAATACATATGTGAAAGATGCACCATTCAGCTGTCCCCATTCAGGAGAATGGAATCCATCTGAATTTTCTAACAACTTGCCACAATTACAACACATTAGACAAGTATGTGAAGTACAACACACATAGTCAGGTAGGGGTGCTACAGGAGCCAATGTGACCACTGCAAAAATAGAGTCCAAGGGCAGGACCTGTAGAAGCAAGGATTGCAAATCACCCATGAAGTATGGGAACTGGGAAAAATTGTATAGGAGTGTGGGAATGGTAAGACAGAATAAAATATAAGGGGATTGATCCAATGGCAAGAGAAGATCAACTGATGAAGGACAAAAAAGGGTATAAATGAGATAGGAGATGGTGCAGACAAAAAATAGGAAGAAGGACAGATGAGATGAGGAGATTAATGTAAATTATATATTGACCCAGAAGTAGGATGATTCAGGAACAAATAAGCCACCAGGAAAGATGGGGAAGATGAAGAAGTGAGAATATGAGAGGCAGAGAATTGCAGAGTGAAGCATGAGGAGAGAACTAGACCATAGTGGATCAGTAGCAAGCCAGGACAAGACAAGAATGAATGCAGGCTGGGATAAGAGTAGGTGAGTAGATCAGTAGCTAGTCAGGACAAGACAAGAATGAATGCAGGCTGGGATAAGAGTAGGTGAGTAGATCAGTAGCTAGTCAGGACAAGACAAGAATGAATGCAGGCTGGGATAAGACTTGGTGAGTGTATCAGTAGCTAGTCAGGACAAGACAAGAACAAATGCAGGCTGGGATAAGAGTAGGTGACTGGATCAGTAGCTAGACAGGACAAGACAAGAATGAATGCAGGCTGGGATAAGAGTATGTGAGTGGATCACTAGACAGCTAGGACAAAACAAGAATGAATGCAGGCTGAGATAAGAGTAGGTGAAGACCACAAACTTCACATCAGTTGTTTACGAAAGGTACTCATACTGTTCTATTACCAAGATAATCAAAACCTTGAGGGAGAAGTCAAAAGCAGATATGATGACAATGGAGGCAGTGTTAGGGCTGACTCTAACAGGACAGTGTAGGAGGCTAGAATGTAGTGGAGAAAGATATAATCAGGTACCATGTCATGGATTATAGTAGGACTAATGACCCTTATTGCCAAGGGCAGTAGAGGCAGCAGCAGCCAGTAAAGTAAAGTAAAGTGGGTGTGGCCCAGTATTAGTATGTTGTAACCTGTCCTATAGGCTCACACAAATTGTGCCACACAGTGCTAAGATGGTCTACTAGTACTTTCAGCAGCCACAGTTTTAAAGATATGTTTGGTAAATTGAGAGAAAACTTGGACTACATAAGAACTTTATGCCGAAGAAAGGCATTGCCACAGTAAGTGAGGGATAGCAGTGATGGAGGAGAAGTTCATGAAGCATGTGGATACACTACATGATAATGTCTTTATCATGTAGTAAGAAGCAGGAAGCAGAAAAGAAGCAAAGAACTATCACACAGAAAACAAGTCAAAGAGCAATGCAAAACTAGGGAAGAAATGGAAAAAAGCAGGGTAGGTATGACAGATGCTTGGAAAGGTAGGAAGAAGAAGTAATGAAACAGGACAGAAGTTGATATTGTGCAATGACAGACTGCAGAAGCTTGGATAGGGTTGAGGGACTTTCAAGTTACCTTGGAATGTGGCAAGGTGGACATTACCAGTATCCCAGGGAGCTGGTGAACAGAAAAGAAGAACTGGGATATGATAGTTTTGGGATATCACATCTTCAGGAATAATATATAGAGAAAAGGTGAGGAGAGGAGAAACGGTTTGTTTAAAAAAATGGGGTAGATTGTGAGGTAATAATTGGAGAAAAAGTACAAGGAAGCAAGACAGAATGATACCAGTGAAGATGGGGAAACTGGTGATTGGACACTGTCTGCTTCCCTTGAGACATATCAATGAAGAATTGCAGTTTGTTGGTAGACATGCTCAGGAACTGGGGTAACAAATATCGACAGAGGAGTAGTCTTAGGGATCTTCATCTCTCAGCTGCAGACTTGGAGCTTGTAATTTATCTCAAAAGTACAAAGGAAAAGGATTCTGATGGAGTGTCTAGATCAGAAGAATTTCTTCAGTTGGTGCCAGAAGGTATTAAGAAAAATTTTAGTAGTTCTGAAAAGTTTCAGTGAACGGCACCACAGGGAGGTGAGAAATGTCACTGTCTAACAGTAACCATGCTACAGTATGCTAGGTGCCAGAAGGTATTAGGAAAAAAATTTAGTAGTTCTGAAAAGTTTCAGTGAATGGCACCACAGGGAGGTGAGAAATTTCACTGTCTAACAGTAACCGTGCTACAGTATCCTTTACCTTAGGCAGAATACTGCAGATCCAAGGGGACAAAGACACCAGTGTGGGACTTCAAAAGGATTACTGGCAACTAGATGTGTGTGTGTGTGTGTGTGTGTGTGTGTGTGTGTGTGTGTGTGTGTGTGCGCGCGCACGTATGTGTGTGGAGACATGCCTAGGATAATGGCATAAAATGAAGGGAGCACGCTACCCATCATTAAGATTCAGAGGTGGCATTCAGAAAATTATGAACGGATGTTTGTTAAGATGCATGAAGGTAAATCTGTAGAGGACATCAAATGGATAAGCAGGCATATTATGACAGTCATCAGGAAGGAGGAGAAAGCATTAAATTAATGGACAGAAGTAAGACTGGAGGGAGAGATGTAAGCCTATAGGAAACATACAGCATACAAGGAGACCCACCTTTGACTGTATTATTTATTTATTTATTTAACATTTCTTTTACCAGGATAAGTCCAACTGGACAACAGGTGTCCATTTTCAGTGGAGTCCTGGGGAGAAAAGCTCCAAGGAAGTAGCAGTGTGAATACACACACTCAGATAACAAGAAAGCTAGCATACAGGTAAAAAACAGTTAAATGCAAAAACAATTACATCATACAGTCAGGTTACGTCTTCAATAATAGTGTTACATGTCTAACAATAACATGTTACTTGTCTACAATAACAGGTTACATTTCTACAATAACAGGTTACATGACTACAATAACAGTGCAATCTGTGTAAATATGATATTCAGGAGTAGGTCGATATTTACAATATTTACAAGCAGTACACTGCAGGTGACAGTATGTTGTATGCACTGGAGGCTTCAGCGTGTAGTCTGCTTATAGGGCAATGAGGATTCAGTGGGGGATCTTTGCAGTTACAGAGAGGGTTAGCAAAGAAGTGTGATCTAAAGAGGACTTTGAATGTGCTTGTGTGATTTTGTAGTCTGACTTCAGGTGGGAGGGTGTTCCATACTTTTGCAACTTTGTGAGAGAATAGGTAATCTCCAGAGTTGTTCTTACATGGATTGACTTCAATCAGGGATTTGTTACTTGATCGTAGTTCCCTGGTGGAGTTGTAAAAGTTTAACATGTCAGCTAGGGCAGGGGATCTCCCAGTATGGTATATAATTTGATGAGCTATGATGAGTTGGTGGTAGTGTAGCAGGTTTGGAAATTGTAAGCAGTGTAGTTTAAGTAAGGATTAGCAGTGGTGGGAGTGTGATCTACCATTGGCAGCGAACCTAGCTATTTTATTGTAGCATGTGGATAGTTTGTTCAGGTCATTTTTATTAATGTTGGTAAGAACTGGAGAGGCATAAAGCAATGTTGATAAGAGATGAGTTCTGGCTATTGTGGTTCTAGACTCAGGGGTTAGGAACTGTTTACGATAGAAGCAACCTATTTGTTGTGGATTTATAGTCAGCATACATATCAAGACAAGGAGAGAAGGAGCCAAACAAGATTAGAATATTAAGACCAGACTAGAGATGAAACTATGAGAGGACTAAAGTTGAGAAGGAAAGAGCTTTCGTGTACATTTTAGTGAGAAAGAAGGGGTCAAAACTGAAATAGGATTTTTAAGGATGAATGAGAGTTACAGGAAGACAAGTATCATACACAAGTATTGAACAAGTTCTTTTGTTTCAGTATTTACAATGGAAAAGAAAGGATAATAAACTATTAAAGAGAGAAGCTAGAGGGAGGTGAGAGATAGGTGGATGGGCCAGTAATGGATAAGGTAGTAAAGGAAATGGTCATATTGCAGGACAACAAAGCTCTGAGTATGATTTGAATCCCAGTCAAGGTTCTCAAAAACTAGCAAGTACTCAGGCAAAACCACACACAGAAATCTAGCAAATCTGTAGTCAAAGAGGAAGGGACAGATAACTACATCTATGGGGTTCTGGTCATTATGTTGTTAATGCAACATATGTTGACTATAATGCTATACAGTCAAAGGTGGCTCTGTCTGTACAGGCATGCTGTACGTTTCTTATATTATGTCTTGTTGCTTTGATTAAGGTAAAGTGTCGGCTATGATTATGTTTACACCAAGGCATGCAACTCATCTTATAGCACCTGAAATACTGTTAGCACTATATATACTTTTAGTTGCCTGTAGGGCAGTGAGTGTTTTTTTTTATAAATACAGGTCACCATGCAGCCAGCGATATCCTTAAACTCTAGTTTAAGGTTAAGGGTTTATCATGACAGACCATCTAGTGCTAGCTGTGTCAAGTCTACTACTGCAATGGATGAAGCTGTGTCATTTGTTGGACTGCAGATGGCTTAACATGAGAGTCATATGATTGGAACTGGCTCTCCTCCCACGATACAGCTCATAGCATAAAGGCCCTATAGGACACTGGCAATATTAAAGGGTTGGAATATGGAAACAATTTAAGTTGCTAATAAGTGTACTATGAATATTGTTACACCTGAACTCAGAAATGTCTGGGTGGTGCACACATGTACAGCAGCAAGATGAGGCTCTCACCATCATGGCTAATCAGGTTACTTTACAGTGTACACAATTGGAGACCTAGGAAACCCACTATTGTTGTCTGCTTGCAAACAATTTTAGGAATTCTAACAAGTGAGTGCCCTTTTTAGGCAGCATTCAACGTTTCTTCTGCAGCAATGTGCATGTTACTGCATAATGTATGGACATTGCTGTAATATGACTGTGTGCATTTCCTAATTGTCTATAGCTTTGTGTTTGGGGTCCCTTGCTAGATCATTAAGTCATGAATGTGTATGATTCCTTTCTATCTGTGCATGCTGTGTAAACATGTCTGTTTCCATATACATTGCTATGTCAGTTCCTGTAGTTATATATTTAGTATAATGCATATACTCATTATCCATATGACTTTCATTGTTGTATATTTTTGTTTTATACTTTTAACATCCAGTAATGAGGCATGGTGCACCATAGTACAAATCAACTTTTTGACCTATGCTTTGCCTGTCATTTGCCCTATTGCATCACATCATAAATTAGATTTGGACTGTGTGATTTTCTGCCTCAAATCTTTTCATAGTGCAAACTGTACAACTTATACATTAACAGTACTGTTCAACTTTCTAACATAAGTGCAAGTCTCAAACTATGCCATGTCTTATCTAAATGAATCTTAGTCATTGATATTGATTCTTAAGGATTTATTCTGGTTTGTCTCTATATTCACACTAAGCTTGTGTGATTTGTATACTGTTTATAGTATCGACAATTCATCCAATTTTTTTTCCACCACAAGCTTTGGCATCAACATATAATTTTAATGACAGGAGATTTAGATTCATATGCACTGAAAAGTAAAGTCTCTGATTCAGCTGTTGAGCACCAGTGGTTACTTTACACAGGAGCTAGTTAACCTTGGAATATAATATTACCCATTTATATCATGATGTAACCACTTAATTGATGATGGTGATGATGACGATGTGATAAAATTCCAAATAATTTTCCTTAAACCAAAAATACAATCCTAAATCAAAACTGTTAATTACAAATTTTAGATGATATGATCTTTGGAAGGCCATGTCTCTGTATATCTAGTGCCCATATAACATGTACACTCAACAGTTATTTTCTATTTAATTATTCTAATATTTTTGATATTGTTGATAATAGACTATTCAGATAGACTAATCTGCAGTAAAATATTGTGTTTTAACTCACCTTTGTTTACTTCTATATTTCTGGCATGTAATTAATTTTAATATATTAGTAAATGCAGCTGTAGAATATCAACAGATACCAGTTAATGTTCTGAATGGAATGGATGTATTCATGTTATGTTACAATGGTGAGTTATTTCTTCTTTTGTTAACTGTATTTACGTATAGACTTTGAAATACAAATTAAAGACCAGCCATAAATTTGAATGTCAGTGGTTGTTTCATTATTATGCAAGTCAGATCTTACTGAGGTAACCTCTCCATTATGCAGTGATGTCTTATTTCAATACAAAGGTTTATTCTTGTCTTTTGTTTTCATTACAAAGTGAAGTTCAAAGTTAGTTTTGGACTTTTCTTGTTTTATTTGATATTTACCTTTAGCTTGAAGTAATTATCTTCACCAGTTATCAGAGTTTTCTTGTATTATCTCTGTGTACTGTATT
The DNA here is from genome assembly GCF_019279795.1 of Protopterus annectens. Taxonomy (NCBI): domain Eukaryota; kingdom Metazoa; phylum Chordata; order Ceratodontiformes; family Protopteridae; genus Protopterus; species Protopterus annectens. The sequence continues at coordinate 1,044,475,046 of NC_056741.1, forward strand.
TTACAAAGGACTTTTTTTCCTTGAAGCACAGTCTGTGAAGAGTGCCAGTAAGACCATGACTATGATTTGTAGACAAGTACACAGCAGAACAACTCTCTCTGCTCACATATGTCAAATTGCACTTCTCTGCAATAATGTTCAGTGTTTAGTGTACATGAAAATTGCAGACTCAGAAACCTAAAAAGATTATATAAAACTTAGTATTCCAGACAAAAATTCATATAATAATTCAGAAAAAACACAGCTTGATATCCGATCTAAAATGTAATAAGTTTTATGCCTCTCTTATCCTCAATGGTAACCAGTTGCAGATACCTTCAACTCTTAATATGGAAGCAATTTCTCTTAGCTGACGTGTTAAAAGTATTCACCAAAATCAGTTTCTTTTTCTAGTGTTTATATCAAGTGTTGGGTGACTTAGTACCACTATAGAAGCTAGTAACTCATAATTACAGTTTTTTTACAATAATTATACATCTATATACCAGGATAAAATCACTAAATACTGTGAAAATAAGTGTAACCTAAGCCTGCTATTAAAGCTTAGGTGTTCAACACTCCTGATTTTGTATCATAGAACCGCTGGACCACTTCCAGTTTAATTATATCAGATTTGCTAAAGCACTAAAATCTAGCACAATATTCCAGATACAATCCATACTTCTCAACCTCTTACTGCATGAGTACTGGTCAAAGCCAAAAATAATGGGGGACAAAGGCCCAAAATCAGGGATAGATTTAAATATGAGACAACAACAAAAAGAAAAATGGCTAAACTCCAAGAGGTAAAAGCTGTGCTCCAAAAATGAACAAAAATCACCAAAGCGAAAAATCAGGCAACAGCTACCATGCAGAGTTCAAAATAATTTGTGACTTTAACATAACAGCAACTTTGCTTACTCAAGTTTAAGTAAAAAACACAGCTTTATTAGTGCACTCAGTCGGTTAGCGCTTTCACATTATAGCTTCATCAGGCCATCTAATAAACTGAGTACCAAGACTTCATTTAAAATCATTCAACCACCAATCATGTCATGACACATCATAACCACTTCAAAGGCCATACTTTTAAAGTAAGTTACATGTTAAAATTCAATATTTAAAAAAACTCATCACAGTGATTCAACACTTCACATACAGATAATATTCATTTTGCAAAAACCTTTAACATTAAGCTAAATAATTCAAGCATCTCTGTGATTAACTTGAAGTCAGAAATTATGCTACAAACAACATTACTGACTTCTCTAAATCACTTGTAGAAAAGTCTGACCAGAAGTCAGAACTATAAACTTTAAAATAATTTTAACTAAGACATATAAAATATAATAAATATAGCAAGGACAGCCTACATATACCTCATATATACTAATATCTATCTAACTTTAAGACTCTTAGTTTGAAGAAAGGGCTTTACGGAAACCCTTTCACTCAGTCCTCTCCCTGCATCAGCATGTAACCGAATAATCCACTTAGCTTCTCTTTCGTCTGTTACATAACTAATATTCCCCCCTCGCAAACCTACTTGAATCACTTCTATGACCATGAACTCAAACAAATGCTGTTGCCCTGTGGTCATAACATGTTTAGCTAAAGCGTTGGTGATTACACCTGTCCTGATGTTATAAAGATGTTCCCTAATCCTATGCCTGAACTGTCTATCAGTCTTTCCAACATAGAAAGACTGACATGACACAGACTGCCAAATAAATTACATGTTTGGTCCCACACATCGCTGTACAATCAAACTTAAATTCTCTTCCTGTATCAGGGTGCAAAAACATACCTGTGTCTTTAATGTATGAACAATAATTACACTCTCCACATGGTAGTGTGCCTATCCTACCTACTATCTCCTTTCTATCATGTGAGTAACATAGCATTCTCCTAATATTCCTTTTATTTTTGTACCTAAATCTCGATCTCGGTTTATCTCCAATAAGCTCCGCAATTTGTGGATCTGCCAGCAAAACATCCCAGTGTTTCTTAAAAATTTGGAAAATGTTATTCTTATCCCTAGTATAAAACATAGGGATCCTAATCTTATCACATACAACAACCTTATTGTGTTTCCCATTACAAGGCTGATCAGGAAAATATGGTTTAGCTCTATTTTCCCTCATGGAATTAATCTCATATAACCCTTCATTAAGGTCATACGACTTATAACCACGTTGCATAAACCTATCTCTCAAATCTGTCATCTCTTCAGAGAAGCCTATCTGAGTGTTGTTCAACCTGGAAACATGCATCCCTTGTCCCTTGACAACATTTTGAAATACATGATTAGGATGCATGCTGCTCCTATGCAGTAATGTATTTTTATGGCACTCCTTCCTAAAAACACCAGTATTGAAGGAACCATCACTCAGTCTCTCTACAAACACATCTAGAAAATAAATTTTCCTCAGGGAAGCATTCATAGAAAACTTTAAATAACTAGTTGCTTGATTGATTTCTTCAACAAACCTTTCCAACATGGCCATACTACCAGTCCAAACGAAAAAAATGTCGTCAACAAAACGTTTATAAAAAGACACATTCTTCCTATAATATTCCATTGAAAATAACACCTCCTCTTCCCACCAAGCTAAAAACATATTGGCATAGCTATTTGCACAAGATGTGCCCATAGCTACACCATCAAGTTGTAGGAAGGGAGTATCACCAAACAAAAATACGTTACTTTCAAGGATGGTTTCCAAAAGTAAGCTGAAAAGATCAATCAACCTATCATCATATTTACTATGTCTAGTTAAATAACATCTCACAGATTCAATACCTTCAATATTGGGGATGACAGTAAACAGTGACTGGACATCCAAAGTTACGAGCAACAGTTCACTGTCAACTCCACGTACACTCTGACTAAATACATATAACTCACTCAGAAACTGCTGGGTATCTTTCAAAATGAAATAATTTTCATCAATTAAAGGTCGCAGATGCTTTTCTACATATACTGAGAGGGGTTCTGTGCACAATCCCCTCCCAGAGACGGTAGGTCTCATAGGAGGGTCTGTACCATTCTTATGGACCTTAGGCAACCATTGTATTACGGGTATAATAGGACTCTCAGTGTATAAATATTTAAAGAAATCTTTAGTTATAATACTGGATTTAACTAAATCATCCAGCATAGTTCTAACATTATGTACATTCAGAGCAACAATTTCATGATCTATATTATTATAGAACCCACCTTCACTCAACATTTTTAACATTGAGCTCTTATATTTAACCATGTCCATTAGAACCACTGGTCCTCCCTTATCTGTTGGCCGTATAGTTATACTGAAATCATCCTGCAACCTCTTAAGTGCTTCTCGTTCATTAAAATTTAAATTATTCTTTAAACCTTGCAGGTGAACAGCATGATTACCATTGAAATACTTATATAAATCATCCTCTACTAGTTTATCAAACGCATAAACCAGAGGGTGATAACTGGGTACATAGGTACTAGACCTCTTAAACAAATTCAATTGCACCTTACCTTGATTACCCATTTCCAACTTTAACATGACATTTCTGAGAAAAGTTTTTAAATCAACAATAACATCAGTTAGTTGACTTCCACAAGTCGGTATAAAGCCCAGTCCTTTATTAAGGACTGAACATTCATATACATCTAAGACTCTTGTCAGAAATGTTCCAAATCAAGTTGTCCCTACATGGCTCCACATTTTCTTGAGTGTACGTCCATGCATTCTCTCTGAGGAAATCTTTCGTTTTTGCCTCCCTTGGCTGACTGAGCGTCCTCTTTTCAGACCTCTCTCATCTGTGGATATAGGTAAAGGGAACTGGTGAAAATTGCATTGCACCGGATTCTATTATGTTGTAATTTGTGTGTCTATAAGTTGCGCACTTGAGCAATTTAAACAATTGGTTATGTGAGCATCCTACCAACCTATGCAAGCCTGTAGCAAATGCATATACATTACAAGTTGACTATAAGTGATCAGGAGTGGGATTGCTGGCTTGTGTACAGTATAGGACATGAGCACACTAGTCACGGACACTTGCTCACATACACACAGACACATACACACACACACACACACACACACACACACACACACACACACACACACACACACACACACACACACGCACACACACACACTCACACACTCACACACTCACATACTCACACACTCACACAGTTACACTCATACAAAGATTAGTTCCAGTTCTGTTTGCCTCCAAATCACCTTATCAAGGGTGAATTAGCCAGGGACTTAGTTGCCAGTAGTTTTTTGTTGTTGGTTGTTTAATCTGCACTTGAGAGCTGCTTTTGTTGTGCTTTCACATTAAGAAATTCAAGGATCATCTGTCTTGTGGCAAAGGTGTTTTCTTGGTCTGTCTGAGTTGGGAAGCACCCCATGGTGCTCAGAGTGTGATTGTTTATTGGCCAATGGGAATAGGAGTCAGTTTTTAAGCTTTTTTTCTCTGGTATGAATCAGGCAAATTTGCACAGAGTTGCCCACCGAGCAACAGTGATTAGTAGTGCCCTGTATAGTAGCAAATGGCTAGACAGTAAAAAGTTAGGATTGCATCACAAACCTGTTAAACAGTGTGGCATTGTGCATAATAAAGCTTAGAGTAGCAAGCTTACACATGGAATAGCACTACCATATCCTAGCACTATATAACTTCTAGTCCTTAACACCAGAAACTAGCCTGTGTATGGAATAGCAGTACCATATCCTGGCGCAATATAACATCTTGCTTTTAACCCCAGAAATTACCCTAGGAGATCCCTGTTAAAATCCAATCCTTAATCCTAAACAGCCCACCCTATTACTGGACTGGACAACATGGATATGCAATTTCCAAATGTCTCTGTAGCCACCTTGTTAGATTTGAGCATCCTAAAGCAGTGCAGTGATTGTTCATGTTATAAGACAACCAGTTAACCATTAAAGAAAATAGCATTTGAGAAATACTCAACTTCCTTGCAGGCAAATGTGTCACATACAAACATGTTTGTCTGGAATACCCACATGACATCCCTCACAACCACCTTTCATCATACATACACGCACAGCTTGTCTTATGCTGTAGTGCTCAAACCTTCCCAAATCTCAAGGACCTCCAAAATCACCTAATGGCAACACTGCTGTTCGCCAATCACTAAAACACAAGCCCAAAGCAACACCAAACATCACAGACAAGCCCACACCCATCGGTCCCCTAAGAGCAAACTCCATAAGGCAAGCATATACATTACCTAATACTTTTGTCATTGAAGATTCCATTGTGAGACACACAGATGCACCCCACTCACCAAGTTAGACAAGGAGAAGATATGAGTTAGCTGCCTATCTGGAGCCAGGATCCATAATATCATGCATGCACTCAAGTCACTGCACACCAGGTACCAATATAATTTTAACATAATCCATGTGGGTGTAAATGAAGTAAGATGTACCTCATTGGAATATATGAAAAGAGACATAATGGATCTCTTGCAATATTTGTCACAGATAGGTACACGCCTTGTATTGAGCAGCATCCTGCTTTTACCAGGGATGATGCCACAGTAAGAATGTAAAATGATTGATTTTAACAATTTGGCTTAGTTTCTGGTGTTACTCCAGGGGTTTCTGGTATCTGTCAGCATCAGAGGACATGGTCAACAGACCACATTGCTTTGCCAAAAATGGGTTGCAGCTGTCTCCATAGCCTTTTTGATATTGGATAAAAATGTATACACCCCCTTAGAGCCGTTTTTAGGCAATGCCAAAAGATAAAACTACTAACATAGTGAAAAAGTCTCCAAGCAACATTAAACTGTTACTGCTCAATTCTAGAATCCCAAAACAAATGATTCCACATCCTTCAAGCTCTCCTCACTCTAGGAGAATGTAGACATATGTGGTAAAACTGAGACTTAGTTTAAAGCCATCAAAAGTACTGCTGCAGTGCAAGGCTACATTGCCTTCCAAACATTTAGACCAACAAGAACACAGATTGGGGCCAAAGGTGGAGGTGGCTTGATCTACGTTAACAGCAACTATACCTCCAGGTGGTTAAACAGGATGTACCATGGAGCTCATCCATGTGCAAGTCACCAAAGAAAAGGTCCTTCACCATATCATGGCTAACTACAGGTTACCCTTTATGCCTCTAGAATCTCATGACTCTTATCTAAACCTACTAAAAGTGCTCACCATCCCACCAAAACACCCTATTCATTGGTGACTTTAAGTACCCCTCTATATACTATGAAATTTACACTGCCTCAAACTCACAGGCACAACACTTCCTGGACTATATTAACACAAACACATGGGAACAGATAGTGCATGCTTCAACCAGAGGATAAACTGACCCCACCCGTGACATGTCCTCACTAGTGAGGTTGGATCACAATGCTGTCTCCTTTAAAGTAAAAATCAACCCAGAAAATCCAGCTAAACCAGTAACACTTAGGAACTATTCTAAGAATAATGATAACCTATTAAGTGACAGTTTGGCAAAATTCAAGACTCCCCTTAACCCCGAGACCACAGGTACCTATATAGAATTATTCACAGTGTCCCTATGCAAACATGTGAATGCTGCATAGAGGCTGCCATATCTACCAGCAGTAAACCCAAAACAAACACTAAAAACAACCCCCAGTAGTAGAATCCTTACCTAAAAGGGTATACAATAAAAGAAGAAAACTCATGGGCAAAATCAGGAAGAGTAACTCCCTTAAAAACAAGTGCTGCCTTATACAATTAAACAAGAATATAAGAGGTTTTATTAAGTCCAATGAGGCTAGCTATGAGGTCAAAACTAGCTTCATAGTCTGAGGACGATCACAAGGCCTTCTTCAGCCATGTTTGCAACCTTAGAGGTAACACACAGCAGTGTGCAAAACTGGTGGTGAATGCTATCACCTTCACCAGTCAGGATGGCATAGCAAATCTACTGGCTGATAAATTCAGCTTAAGCTTCACCCCCACTCCCCTTCCCCAGCTCCACCAGGTGAAATCCCCTTCAACACTCCAACTATAAGCAGCTAGCAGCACTTGTTAATGCCAAGAACACCACCTCCTTGGGTCCCAACAACATCCCCAGTTGCCTCCTGAACAGTCTAAAACATGATCTATCAAGGCCACTTGAGGCACTCTTCAACTACAGTCTGGTTTGTGGGAACTAGTTTTTTCACTGAAGCTATTTCCAGCATGACTCTGATCCCTACTCTCCAGACAGACTTGCATGGTCATAGTTCTTTTAGACTGCCCTCAGTGAAGACTTCTTTTCAGTCAGTATGGCCTTCGAGGAGTTTCACTGTAGCAGATGTCAAAAGAATGATGAGGAACTTCCTGAAGACACAGATTCATCTGATGTTCTTCCCATTCTGCCTGCTTTGGGGTAGCAAGACTAGGTCCCATCAGCTCTCTTTCATTTCTCCTTCTCTGATCTGCCATTCAGATCTGATGGTGCTGGATCTGAGTATTTCCATGTGATTACCTTGTTGGAGCTGACAGCCTGGGCAACTTTGATTCTGACAGTTTCCTTAATCTGCTCTACTTCAATGGTTGTGATTTTGGTGGGTCTAAGGCTGAGAAATAAGTGTTGGTATCCAGGGGTAGGGTTCAACTATAAGGTTGTAGAAGCTGCCTTGCTCCTTGGTGCTTTAGCCCTTGATAGCTCAGCTCCAGTGTCAGCTTCAGATTTGAGCTGGGCTGAGGAGATCTTTTTTGGGACCATCTTTGGCACTGGCATTCGAGGCTTTTGAAAAAAAATCCTCTCCCATTCAAAAGAAGGGGACAACCCATTTACTTTCAGATCTGCCTAGGACCCTTACTGTTTCAGAAGCTTCAGTTCCACATCATCCTCTTTCCTTGCCCATGATTCAGGCTCCCCATTCACTTTCAACTCTTCTGCAGACACTGCCCCCATGGAAAAGTACAGGAAGTATACATGCCAGAGGAGGCATTTTCACTGCTCACATGAGTCCTTCATGGAAGACATAGAACTTGAGGGGGAAGGGTCCCCACAGTTCCCCCTGGAAAATGTCTCCTTTGGAGAACTTCCTGAATTGCTTAGACAGAGGGGAGGCTGGTCAACTGATGCTCCATTCCCAAAAGGAGTTGGTGTTTCTCAACACCTTTTTTGCTGGCCCGACTACTTCCTGAATGGTTCTTCCTGTGGATGATTTAGTAGACCTGCTGCCCCAGTGGGTGTGGAAGGAGTTGGAAGTGGTGGAACCCAAACCTTGTAAGCAGGACAAGATTTTAGTTTCTCCTAGAGACAGAGCACACTGGAGTAAGGTTAAGTAATGCAAACATGGAGTAGGGGGAACTGCTGGTTTAATGTAGTATTGACTACTATTTCTCCTTCCTCTGTATTTGTGTGATATCATAGTTATGTATCCGGGATGCGGGCCTCAGGTCCCACGTCAGGGTTGTGCATACCTTTCAACTGCCCAGATTTTTGTAGAATATCTAGATTTTGACTCATATTTTTGAACTGTTCCTCATGAAATTTGTGGTCTTCTGCCAAATCAATGAGAACCGAAGCAATTAAATAATTACAGACATTTGAGTTTAAGATGTCATACCATTCAAAATGCAAAACATATTTTTCTAGCAGCTTTCTAAGTTTATAGCAACAATATTTAAAATCTGTCCCTGGAGTTTGGGCCTTTATCTTCCCATATTTTTTGGCTTGCCCAGAATTCTTGCACTAAGAGGTTGAGAGGTATGGGGTTGCATTCCATCTACAAAACCATTTAATACAAAACCATTTAATGTGGTGTTTTTTTTTTTTTTTTTACCTTTTTTTTTTTAGTACAGTTTCTATTTCAGAGTATGTGGCCATTCACCGATTTGCATTTTTGAGGCATGTGTTAACATTTTGTAAGCAGATTATGTTGAGTGAGGTATAGCTGAAATGACATTTTCCAGTGATGTGAACTGGTTGTAATGTGGAAATCATGTTAATATGGTGATGGAACTTTCAGAGATTTTTAATGAAGTGAAACAAACTCATGGAAAGTCACTATTTGCTAACCACAAAAACATTTTTTTTTTGCCCAGGGACTCACCTACACACTCCATATGCTGTTGGCAACCCCAGAGTCTCTGGTGGTATGTATACTTTCTCCACAGTGGCATAACAGTGGGTTGAAGGGTACACTCCATTAATGCGGAGAGTGGTTCTCAATGATTTGCTTAGTGTAAAGGATAAAGGAAAATGAAGAGAATAACAATAAAGATTAAAATGTGTGTTTAAAAGGACAATGGCGGTAACATCTTTTATTTCTGTAGTGTTAAAACGTTAAGGGACTTTTAAAAAAGAAATTCAAATGAAAATGGATGGGAATTTAATGGGTGAAAACAGAGAGAGAGTTAACACGTTACCCTAATGGTGGATGAAGGCTGGACACTGGAGCTTCAATTGCCTGAAGTTTAACTTGCAAACAATCAGAGCTCCTCCATAGGAAATCACTGTTAGCGAATTGTGCAGGAAGCAATTCCTATTTTGGGGAAATATAGCATATATAAGCCTGAGGGTGGGGGGTGGCTTGACCCCTGCAAAGACACTTAATAAAGTACCTTTTTAGCATTTTTGTTTGGCAAATGCAATTCAGGAAATCTGATCCTTGGCATCTTCTCTTTCATCTACTCATAGTGGAAGCAAGTTAACAACTTAGCATGGGTGGTGTTGCCACTGAATTTTGGGAGCATATAAGATTATCAAAGCTGCTGTCATTATATGCCATAAAATTTGGCTCATGAAAAGAACATATATGGCAAATGCTGCAGCACATTTACAATACCAGCAATTGGGTAACTTCTGATATTGTAGCAAAAAAATAGGTTTTGTTCATATAAAATAGGGAATCCCTAAGAGTTTTCCTGAAAGGCCTGTTGTATGGAAAGCTAAATTTGATTAGCAGTGTTTCAACAACAATCCCTTTTGTAAAACAGTTGAACACCAAAGAAAAAGAGTGGTTATCTTTTTTTATGGTAAGTATGGGTTGAGGTGTGTTACACATTTTTACTTATATAAAGAGGAAATGGGCTGTCATCCAGCTGGTGGTCCCCAGTAATTTTTAGTCCTTGACTTACATTATGGTCCCAGTTAAGATAACTCCACCCTTCTTAATGATTGGTTTGATACCTTACTCATACTCATGTGTGATAAAAAGTTGTACTAAACTGGGGCTTAAACTGCAGCAGTACAACTGATAGACTTGCAAGGTCCATGGAGACTAATATATTGGTATCCATTTACTAGCCAGCTTGGCTTTTAGCTCTGGACCTTCTAGATATGTGGAGAGTTACAAAATCTAGGTGTAAACTAGTCTTCTTATTTTTCTCCCCTGTGTTAGCTGAGGCTTCTGAGCTTCCCAAAAACCATAAGTTGCCTGTGTTTTTTTTTGCTTATTTATACTATTTACTACACTTTTGTATTGTCTGCAGCCTACTATTTTACTGCATTTATTTACCGTGTAATAAACTACACTGTTGTACTGCAATTTTCTGCTTTATTGTGTCTGTTAAATCAAAATTTATTGCTGTTTCACTGTTTACAAATCTTTTTTGTTAGTTTCACTGTTTAAGTATTTACTGGTATTTTTCACTGTTTTTAAGCTATCTGTTCTGCTTGTTATGGTTTTCTCGCCAAACAATGTTTAAATAATTGATCTGCTAACTGTTTAAAACATTCTTTAGAGCCTTCTTGCTGATTTTCTGCTTTAGTGCCTCATTGCTAGTTTTTCCACTGTTTTAAACATTTTCTAGTGTTTCATGCTGAAACTAGGATAGCTAGTAACTGTAGCATAGTCCAGATACAGGCTTGATGCTTCTGGAACTGTTTGTAGGGGTTTGTTTGTTCTGAGTATGGTTTCCAGGTCATCTTGGATTGGAAGGGGTGTATCTGCACTTTTGTGAGAGAATTGTGCTGATTGGGACCTGTCTGTAAAGGGATGCCAATCTAGGGCTTGAATAAACATCCTCATTGGTCCTTTTGAATCTTTATAAAGTTTTTTTTCAAGATTTTAGCTTCTGGTATTTATCCCCTGCATTTGAAAAGGTTTCTGCTTGTTTGTGCATCATACAGCAGCATGCACTGCCATGCAATTGTGCGCCAAAGCTGTACAGTTAAATTTAACAAATTTTTCCTAAAAAACATGCAGAAATATCCATCCACTGAACTCCTCTGTGATTGATTCTGAATAGCAACCCCTAGTGACAACAGTCTTCAACCTACCATTATGGATAATTGGACTACTCTTGTTTCTCTAGCCAACCTTGTTGACTTGGGTCTCTTGCGGCAGTGTAGCAATTGCCTCATGAACACAGACAACCCTCTACTAATAACACACTCTAGTACAGAGTGAGAGAGATATATTTACACCAAGAATCTAGAATCCATGCTCTCTCTTACTCAAAACAGCAACACAAAGAAGGTTGTCTACTCGTCCACCACTACACATGCTCATAGGGGTTTATCTGATAAGACCGAAAAATCAAAATTTCGAATCCAAGAAAACCGAGACAAAATTACCGAAATCTCACATGAACGAAAACCCGGAACACCGACAAACAAACTCTGGGTAAGTAACCATGCGTCCATAACAACAAACCAAAAACTGTAAACCAAAACAAATTAAACCCATGTGGGGGGCTTCAAATCCTCATCCCCCTATCTGGGGGGCTGCACCCCCAGCATCCCCCCAACTAAATATACCAACTCCAAGATTGCACTACAGTAGGAAAAGGGCAAAGTTCACCATGAAAGACAACTGGTTACTTACCCAGAGTTGTTCATCAGTGTTCCGGGTGTTCGTTAACGTGAGGTTTTGGCAATTTCGTCTCGGTCTTGTGGGATTCTATATTGTGATATTTTGGTCTTATCAGGTAGACCCACTAATAGTACCACTAACACACAGTATGTATTAAACATGTAAATCCACAAACACAGAGGTTCTCTCAAAAAATTTACTGAAACACTAGAGACCTCCAAAACACAAGACTATTACAACTAACACAGTGTCCACAGTACCCATGACACATAGCAACACCAGTGTCTCACCCACCAAGGCCAGTAAGGTGTAACATTCAAAAATGAAATTTTCTTGACATTGGAGACTCAATAGTTAGACAAGTAGAAAGTCACAGTCAGCTGCCTGTCTGATGCCAGGATTCGTCAGATCATGCATGCACTAAGGTCTCTCAGCAACAAGTACCATTATGACTCTGTCATAGTTCATGTTGGTGTGAATGACCCGAGACGTACCTCACTGGACTATACGAAGAGAGACATGGTTGAGCTCTCTGAGTATGTGTCCCAGGCAGGTATGTCCCTAGCCATGAGCAGCATACTGCCCTCACCTAGAATGCTGACCTAGTATAAACAAAAAATGATTGATTTCAATAATTTGCTTAGTTTTGGTGTCACTCAATGGAGATCCACTTCCTGTCAGCATGGGAAGTCATGGTCGACAAACCCTGCTGCTTTGCCAGAGACAGTTTGCACCTGGCACCTCTAGGCTTTCAGCTGCTGGCAAAGGCTCTTGCCTCCCCATAGTGCCTTTTTTAGGCAAGGTCTCAAAAACAACATTACCTACATGAAATTAACCAATCAGAATACAATGAGGGTCATGCTGCTAAATATTAGGAGCTTAAACCAAAAACTACACTCCCTTGAAGCACTTCTGTCACTAGTAGATGTAGATGTCTGTGCCATCACAGAAACCTGGTTCAAGGCCTCAGAGAGTACCATGGCCTTGCAAGGCTACAATGCCTTCCATACCTTTAGATTGCAAAATGAATGTGTGAAACCCAAAGGAGGCATTCAATCTACATTAGAGATAAATTCACCTCCCATCAAGTTAGACTGAACAACTCCATGGAGTTACTCCAGGTCCAGGTTACAGTGGGTAAGACCCCCATTTAAGTCATAGCCAGTTATAGATCCCCTTCATGGGCCACAATGACCACAAAGCCTATTTGACCAAGCTGGAGACAATCCAAATTTTACTGAGCACACTGGTTATGGGGGATTTCAATTATCTCACCATTAAATAGGAAACCTACGCTAGCCCTAACTCACTAGTGCAAAAGTTCCTTGACTTTGTTAATTCAAATGCCCTGGAATAAATTGTCCATACCCCGACAAGGGGAACAAACATTCAGGATCTGTTCTTCAACATGTCAAATAGATGCACTGCTGCAACTGTCAGACCTTCATTAGTTAAAACTGACAACAAATCAGACACCTTCAAGCTGGCACTAACACCAGAACTTACAAAGGTTGAAATAAAAAAAAAACTTCACCAAGGCAAACTATACCCCCCTAGGTGAATGTATAAAGGCATTCCAATTCTCACCCAAAGCTGAAAGTGGTAACTATGCTAAAGCTTACACTAAAGCCCTGTACAATCACTTGCATAAATGTATAAACTCAGCTGTACCAGACAGAATCAAACCCAGAGTGCCAAGTAAAAACAAGCTGCCATGGTGGACATTCAGCATCAACAAAATGTACAATAAATGCAAAAAAATTGCTGTCCAATTAAACAAAGGCAAGGCTCCAACAATGGAAAAGCACCTTGTCAGCCTCAACATGCAAATAAGACAACTTGTTAAATCCTCCAAGGGCTCATTTGAGAGACATTTAGCAAGTACAGCCAAGGATAACTATAAGGCCTTTTACAGCTACATACATAACCTAAAGGGTAGGAACCAAGCATAATATGCAGAACTAGTGGCCAATGGTATCACACACATTGACCACACTGAGATAGCAAACCTGCTAGCAGATAGGTTTGGTGAAAATTTCACTCCCTTATCCCCTTCTAACTTACAACAACCCCCCCACACCATACATATCTGAATAGCAGGTCCTCAAAGCCTTGTCCAAGGCAAAAAAACACAGCCTCTATAGGAGCAGATTACATCCCAAGCTGTCTTCTAAACAGGCTAAAACATGAACTAGCATCATCACTAAGTACCCTTTTCAATGATAGCTTAACCACAGGCTTTGCTCCTATGGAATGGAGAAAAGCAACAGTTATTCTTCTCCACAAAGGTGGCCTAGCAACAGACCTGGGGAATTACAGAGCCATAAGCCTGATCAACCTCATCTGTAAGGTCATGGAAGGTATCATTATGGACATCATAAATAAAGACATAGGTGACCTCCAAACCCTGGATCCTACCCAATTTGGCTTTGTGAAGGGCAGATCCTGCCTGTTAAATTTGGTGGATTTTTTTTTGAAAATGTGACCAAGGCCATTGATGAGGGCAGATCTGTGCACATAGCATACCTCGACCTGGAAAAGGCTTTAGACATAATCCCACATTCAGGCATTACCGATAAACTTAACAAACTGAATGTAAACCCTTTTGTTTTAAGATGGGTTGTTAACTGGCTCACAAACCAGACCCATACTATCAAAGTGAGTGACTCCACATCAGCATGCAGACCTGTTACCAGTGATGTGTCATGGGGTCAGTTTTAGGCCCCCTACTGTTTGGTATATACTTCTCAGAGGTCAGGTCAAAACTAAGGGGTTCTGGCTGACCAAGTTTGCAGACAACTGCAAACTAGGTGCAATCCTTGAATCCCCAAATTATTTCAGTATACTCCAGGAGGGTGTCACGCAGACCAATGACTACTGTATTAGTCACGGTCTCAAACTGAATGCAAAGAAATCCATCATCATTCCCTTTGACACAAACAATGTTCCCCTCACACTATCAAATCAACAACAATACCCTAAGTACCCATGAAGTGATAAGGGACCAGGGGTCACAAGTTGACTGTGACCTTAACTTCGACCACCATGTGTCTACTGAAGTAAGGAAAGCTTTCTACATAGCACACTTATTAGTGAAAGCATCACCTCAAGACCAATAGAAGTTATAACTCTCCTATACTTGGCACTTAGCTAACCCATAATTGAGAATAACGCCAAGCATTGCAGGTACCATACTAAGCACCTGCAGCAATCAGACAGACCTCAGAGATTTCCAACAAAGAAGATCAAAGAGCTCCAGCATGTGCCTTACACAGACTGACTAAAATCCCTGTCACTATATTCCATATCATATAGAATTCTTAGGGGAGACTTATTTATTATTTTATTTTATTTTACATTTGTTAACCAGGAAATTTGTCCATTTACAGTGGAGGCCCAGGGAGAAAAGCTCCAAACATTGGTTCTACAAAAAGAGGCACTATAATAAAAATAAAAAATAAAAATAAAAATAACAATTTATACAGTGCTGTGCAATGATCATGTAAAAAAAACAACATGGAGTAGACATTTAACCATACACACACTGAAATTATATATCATATATTGGATGAAGTTAGGCATTTTCCAGCAGAAAACAGTTAGAAATTTACATTTAATGTGCAGGTGTATAATGTTGTGACAAAGGAGGGGAGCAGACGCCCTGCAAGAGTAGTAGCCAGAGGAACTGGCTGGGTTTTCAACCGTAGAGGGTTAAGGTGAGTAGTTAGGAAGTTGGAAAGTGAAGGGGGAGATGGAAGAGTGAGGGTAAGTAATAAAGGGGCATAACAAGGTATTGAGTAGATGTTATTTGAGGGGGGTTTTGAATTGTGGGGTGGTAGGGGCAGTGGTCAGAGCTTGGGGAAGAGAGTTCCAGTTTTTAGCAATGGTGTGGGAATAGAGTGCTTTATGCCTGGCCTACAGAGCAATCCAAGACCCAACCTAATACGTTTGCTGCATATCCATAAATCAAATGGGACTAGGGCTACTCTTTCCAGGGACCTAAATATGGCCTGCAACTTAAATAAGACATGCTGGAAGAGAGATGTTTCTTCCAGTGACTGCCACATCTTTGGAATAGGCTACCAATTCATGTGAAACAGAGCACCTCTATGACACTGTTCAAGAGGAACCTGGATGAGTGGATGGGGCACCATAAATTCAAACCAGGCATGGAGCCCACAACCCTCCTGGACATGAACAATCATCACTAAATGCAATCTTGGGTACTGAGTACCATTTCTATGGTATTACATTGAGATGAAACAGCTAGGCTTAAATTGACCTCTGGGTGTAGTAATCTCCTATGATCGTATGATCCTATGAATCAACAGAACTTTTTTCTTCATTGTAGAAGGCAACGTGCAAGGAAGTGTCATTGCTTTCCAGTTCATTTTGACTTTAGTATCCTTCCCTTGTGTCCATTTCTTTGGTACCAATTGCTTGATATCAGTTTTTATCCAGATCTGACACTTGTACTTTCTTTGCATAACACTAATTGAGTTTACCAATAAAAGCGAAAAGCCACCAACCGGAATCAAGTGGAAAATTTTATTACAACGAAACGTATTTCTAACACAGAAACTTTAAAACAAAAATAACCAAGTGTATATATGTAAGCGCTTTCGTTTAAAACATTTTAAACTTCATCAGACAATCCGTTAAAATACATAACTTCCTTTTATAACCTTTCTTCACTTCAAAAAACTCTGCATGACTCATAAACCCACGCATGCCTAATCCTACTATTTTGACTGTTTGAAAAAAATCTGACTTTCCCCATATTAATGTTACTAAGAAATGGAATTTTATGTGAATATCAAAATTTATATTAGTTAAAAAATATATGTATAAAGCGAGACAATATGTATTATGTTCAATTATAAAATATTAAATAAAAATAATTATAATAAATAAATACATCAGTAATATTATTCTTAAAAATTAAGAAGAAATAGAAGACAGAAGTCCGTGGGGTTTAATTCTTGAACAAAAAGAATTACAATGGCAAATTAAATTACAAGCAGATACATGGCCAGGAATAAATGAAAGAAGTACAGTAGCACCAATATTAAAATTAATGGCACTAAATAGAAAGAAAATTAAAGATTAATTGGTATGTTTTGATGATTAATTTGAGATATTATTTTATATTAATAATAATAAATATGTTAATAGACATTAAATTGATTCTTTTTTATGAATACAAATCATTTAATATTAAAGAATTTTAAAATAATATGTGTCCTATATATTTTATTTTATTAATTTTAAAAAAAGTGTTATAACAAATAAATATTGAATAGTTAAAATATTATATAAGTATTTATTAGATTGATATTGGTAATTTTAAATTGATTATTTTTATATTTCCAGAAAGGCTGATACCATTCTATATAAACAATTTCTGTACATTAATTTTTAAGAATAATATTACTGATGTATTTATTTATTATAATTATTTTTATTTAATATTTTCTAACTGAACATAATACATATTGTCTCGCTTTATACATATATTTTTTAACTAATATAAATTTTGATATTCACATAAAATTCCATTTCGTAGTAACATTAATATGGGGGAAAGTCAGATTTTTTCAAACAGTCAAAATAGTAGGATTAGGCATGCGTGGGTTTATGAGTCATGTGGAGTTTTTTGAAGTGAAGATAGGTTATAAAAGGAAGTGTATTTTAACGGATTGTCTGATGAAGTTTAAAATCTTTTAAACGAAAGCGCTTACATATATACACTTGGTTATTTTTGTTTTAAAGTTTCTGTGTTAGAAATACGTTTCGTTGTAATAAAATTTTCCACTTGATTCCGGTTGG